>NW_025728774.1:300000-462006 GCF_021461385.2 Schistocerca piceifrons | reverse complement strand
ACGGCAACAACCAAGGGGTGGCATGTAAGATTGAGCGTGGCTAAGAGTTTCTCATTATTAGTTAGCATCACACTTTGACAGAGCTGTGACAAGGCGAGTAGGGTGAGCTCAGGAAAGCCAGTAGCAAGCGCACTTGAAGTAGCCCTGAAGAACCGGATTATAAATTTTGCCAGCCATAATGGAGCTAGGGGCGTTCTCAGTTACCAAATACCGGTGCAATAAGAGAGCAACAGTATTTGACCGTAAAATGACGCCATATCCGTCTAGCATACGACATTGCTTGTCTCTGCATACGCGGACGTGAGGTCATCTCGGAAATGAAATCCGAAATATAGGTTAAAATTGTTGTGTTCGCGCCCGGGATCGAACCGGGGACCTTCTGCGTGTAAAGCAGACGTGATAACCGCTACAACCACGGAAACGACGGTTCTTTTCATGTACCACCCGGAGACTCGTAATAGCAACAGTTTGTCTTCTGTGTTAGCAAGGGCATCGGCTATGAGCTCCCTCCGATTCGTGAAGTTCCTGTAGTAAAAGACGTCGATGGAAACAACCCAACCGCGACAGACAGGGAGAACGCTGGCTGAGCTGCAGCCCTACATGGTGAGACCATCAAAGGTGGCGTCATTCACATGCAGTGCGTTTTCGGAACGAATAGGCTCGTTGGTCTAGGGGTATGATTCCTGCTTCGGGTGCAGGAGGTCCCGGGTTCAAATCCCGGGCGAGCCCTTGCGTTTTGTACAACGGTGCGGTAACAAATCGCATGGCGGCGGCTGTTTCGCGCATTTCCAGGCCTCCAAGTCAGCGCTAAAATCCGACAACCAGTTCTGAAACCGTTTCATGTTTCATTTGAGCCATGTGCACCCTGCTGATGGAACGTTTGAAGTTGATTTAAATGGTCACAGTAGAGATCGTAGCAAGTGTCTTGCTGAGTGCGACGAAAACGGGTTTCCGCCCGCAATCGAGCCGGGGACCTTCTGCGTGTTAGGCACGGCGCCTGGGCTCGGCGGCAGCTGCTGCTCTTTCCTTCCTTACGAGATACCGTCGATTCGCGCAGTCGTTATTGCAAAAGATGTCACCAAAGGCAATCGCTTCGTTAGCGGCACGGTGCCTGGGCTCGGCGGCAGCTCTACATGGAGGCACCAGCAGCCCAGCCAGGCCGCCGCCGGCACCGGTGCGCCACAGCCCAAGGAGTCGGCGGCCGCCCTGCAATGCCCCTGTCGTTGCATATTCCACCCGCCTCATATCCTCCCCATGTCTGACTCACTGCCCCAAATGACACTGCAGTGGACGTGTTTATTACTATCGCTTTTGGAAGAACCAAGGCGCAGTATTCTAGTGTCGAACCGGTACTGCAAATTGGGATTAAGCAAAAATTTATTGTGTGGTCGAGCGACAGCTTCGGCTCGCTCTTCCTACATGATCGCTTCTTGTGCGGAATAATTCCTAGCTCGCCGATGGCTTCAGAGTTGGTCTTCTCGAAGTTTTGCTTTCGCACTGCATTCCGCAATCTTTTCGTTATGAGTTGTGTGCTTCGGTTTCCCGACTTTCTTGTGTTTAGTGCGTTTGGCTTCTCTTAACCCTTAGCCACCGCTTGCCGAAATTTCCACACTATCATCTGTCGATCTGCAGAGCTCGATGAAGGCATCGCGGCCGTTCCTGAGCTCGTGGAACGGTCGAATCTGTAGTTGTTTCCAGATCTCTCCCACACAACGGCCTCCCAGAAGCTTGGATTACAGAAGTACGCCACTACTCCCAGCCGGAGATTCACGATTGAAAGCAGAATGACATGAGCTACACGCAGCTCCGATTTTTTTTTTTGTGTCTGACCTACTTTGAAAGACTTTGTAGTCGATTTACTTACTACTATCGCTGTTGGAAACCAGGTGATAACCGCACAGTATTCTAGAGACGATGAGGTAATGAAAATTTAGAATAAGTAAAACAGTATCAAAAGAAGTTGTGTGGTGGAGCAGCACATGCAATTCACGCTTCCTAGATATTCGTTACTGCATAGAATAATTCTTTTGTCTGCGGCGTCTTCAGTATCCGTCTTCTGGAAATTTTGCTTGCAGTATATTGTGCAATCTTTTCGTTATGAGTTGGTGCTTGGTTTCCCGATGTTCTTTTGTTTAGTGCATTCGCCTTCTCTTAACCCTGAGAAACCACATACCGAAACTGAGGCACTGCCGGCTGTTCATAAGCAGTGCTCGATGCAGTTATTTCGCTTTTTATTCGTTGCCTTTAATATTCTTCTCATCAGTGGTGAGTGCTGCCTGCAGAAAGCGTTTATCTTGCGAATTCACGTGAAAGTTTGTGTTCCCTGTGAGGCGCACTACTTGGGATTAACTTGACTGCTCCAGCCAGGTGGCTCGTTGGTCTAGGGGTATGATTCCTGCTTTGGGTGCAGGAGATCCCGGGTTCAAATCCCGGACGAGCCCTGCCATTTTGACCGTGCTGAAGAGTAGGTGGAACTCAGCCCCGGTTGCAGCTCCTCAATGAAGAGTAGACGCCTGTTATAGCACGTGGATATAACAAGAATGCGGCACCAGTAAAGTACGTAGGTGGAATTCGGTAGAAAAGCAGACGGTAATTTTGCATGCAACGGAAAACAAGGTTGTCTTTGCGGGATATGTGCACCGTGAGTGGAGATTCAGCTTAATTGTGCGACAGTCTACCCTCATCTTACTAGCGACGGCAACAACCAAGGGGTGGCATGTAAGATTGAGCGTGGCTAAGAGTTTCTCATTATTAGTTAGCATCACACTTTGACAGAGCTGTGACAAGGCGAGTAGGGTGAGCTCAGGAAAGCCAGTAGCAAGCGCACTTGAAGTAGCCCTGAAGAACCGGATTATAAATTTTGCCAGCCATAATGGAGCTAGGGGCGTTCTCAGTTACCAAATACCGGTGCAATAAGAGAGCAACAGTATTTGACCGTAAAATGACGCCATATCCGTCTAGCATACGACATTGCTTGTCTCTGCATACGCGGACGTGAGGTCATCTCGGAAATGAAATCCGAAATATAGGTTAAAATTGTTGTGTTCGCGACCGGGATCGAACCGGGGACCTTCTGCGTGTAAAGCAGACGTGATAACCGCTACACCACGGAAACGACGGTTCTTTTCATGTACCACCCGGAGACTCGTAATAGCAACAGTTTGTCTTCTGTGTTAGCAAGGGCATCGGCTATGAGCTCCCTCCGATTCGTGAAGTTCCTGTAGTAAAAGACGTCGATGGAAACAACCCAACCGCGACAGACAGGGAGAACGCTGGCTGAGCTGCAGCCCTACATGGTGAGACCATCAAAGGTGGCGTCATTCACATGCAGTGCGTTGTCGGAACGAATAGGCTCGTTGGTCTAGGGGTATGATTCCTGCTTCGGGTGCAGGAGGTCCCGGGTTCAAATCCCGGGCGAGCCCTTGCGTTTTGTACAACGGTGCGGTAACAAATCGCATGGCGGCGGCTGTTTCGCGCATTTCCAGGCCTCCAAGTCAGCGCTAAAATCCGACAACCAGTTCTGAAACCGTTTCATGTTTCATTTGAGCCATGTGCACCCTGCTGATGGAACGTTTGAAGTTGATTTAAATGGTCACAGTAGAGATCGTAGCAAGTGTCTTGCTGAGTGCGACGAAAACGGGTTTCCGCCCGCAATCGAGCCGGGGACCTTCTGCGTGTTAGGCACGGCGCCTGGGCTCGGCGGCAGCTGCTGCTCTTTCCTTCCTTACGAGATACCGTCGATTCGCGCAGTCGTTATTGCAAAAGATGTCACCAAAGGCAATCGCTTCGTTAGCGGCACGGTGCCTGGGCTCGGCGGCAGCTCTACATGGAGGCACCAGCAGCCCAGCCAGGCCGCCGCCGGCACCGGTGCGCCACAGCCCAAGGAGTCGGCGGCCGCCCTGCAATGCCCCTGTCGTTGCATATTCCACCCGCCTCATATCCTCCCCATGTCTGACTCACTGCCCCAAATGACACTGCAGTGGACGTGTTTATTACTATCGCTTTTGGAAGAACCAAGGCGCAGTATTCTAGTGTCGAACCGGTACTGCAAATTGGGATTAAGCAAAAATTTATTGTGTGGTCGAGCGACAGCTTCGGCTCGCTCTTCCTACATGATCGCTTCTTGTGCGGAATAATTCCTAGCTCGCCGATGGCTTCAGAGTTGGTCTTCTCGAAGTTTTGCTTTCGCACTGCATTCCGCAATCTTTTCGTTATGAGTTGTGTGCTTCGGTTTCCCGACTTTCTTGTGTTTAGTGCGTTTGGCTTCTCTTAACCCTTAGCCACCGCTTGCCGAAATTTCCACACTATCATCTGTCGATCTGCAGAGCTCGATGAAGGCATCGCGGCCGTTCCTGAGCTCGTGGAACGGTCGAATCTGTAGTTGTTTCCAGATCTCTCCCACACAACGGCCTCCCAGAAGCTTGGATTACAGAAGTACGCCACTACTCCCAGCCGGAGATTCACGATTGAAAGCAGAATGACATGAGCTACACGCAGCTCCGATTTTTTTTTTTGTGTCTGACCTACTTTGAAAGACTTTGTAGTCGATTTACTTACTACTATCGCTGTTGGAAACCAGGTGATAACCGCACAGTATTCTAGAGACGATGAGGTAATGAAAATTTAGAATAAGTAAAACAGTATCAAAAGAAGTTGTGTGGTGGAGCAGCACATGCAATTCACGCTTCCTAGATATTCGTTACTGCATAGAATAATTCTTTTGTCTGCGGCGTCTTCAGTATCCGTCTTCTGGAAATTTTGCTTGCAGTATATTGTGCAATCTTTTCGTTATGAGTTGGTGCTTGGTTTCCCGATGTTCTTTTGTTTAGTGCATTCGCCTTCTCTTAACCCTGAGAAACCACATACCGAAACTGAGGCACTGCCGGCTGTTCATAAGCAGTGCTCGATGCAGTTATTTCGCTTTTTATTCGTTGCCTTTAATATTCTTCTCATCAGTGGTGAGTGCTGCCTGCAGAAAGCGTTTATCTTGCGAATTCACGTGAAAGTTTGTGTTCCCTGTGAGGCGCACTACTTGGGATTAACTTGACTGCTCCAGCCAGGTGGCTCGTTGGTCTAGGGGTATGATTCCTGCTTTGGGTGCAGGAGATCCCGGGTTCAAATCCCGGACGAGCCCTGCCATTTTGACCGTGCTGAAGAGTAGGTGGAACTCAGCCCCGGTTGCAGCTCCTCAATGAAGAGTAGACGCCTGTTATAGCACGTGGATATAACAAGAATGCGGCACCAGTAAAGTACGTAGGTGGAATTCGGTAGAAAAGCAGACGGTAATTTTGCATGCAACGGAAAACAAGGTTGTCTTTGCGGGATATGTGCACCGTGAGTGGAGATTCAGCTTAATTGTGCGACAGTCTACCCTCATCTTACTAGCGACGGCAACAACCAAGGGGTGGCATGTAAGATTGAGCGTGGCTAAGAGTTTCTCATTATTAGTTAGCATCACACTTTGACAGAGCTGTGACAAGGCGAGTAGGGTGAGCTCAGGAAAGCCAGTAGCAAGCGCACTTGAAGTAGCCCTGAAGAACCGGATTATAAATTTTGCCAGCCATAATGGAGCTAGGGGCGTTCTCAGTTACCAAATACCGGTGCAATAAGAGAGCAACAGTATTTGACCGTAAAATGACGCCATATCCGTCTAGCATACGACATTGCTTGTCTCTGCATACGCGGACGTGAGGTCATCTCGGAAATGAAATCCGAAATATAGGTTAAAATTGTTGTGTTCGCGACCGGGATCGAACCGGGGACCTTCTGCGTGTAAAGCAGACGTGATAACCGCTACACCACGGAAACGACGGTTCTTTTCATGTACCACCCGGAGACTCGTAATAGCAACAGTTTGTCTTCTGTGTTAGCAAGGGCATCGGCTATGAGCTCCCTCCGATTCGTGAAGTTCCTGTAGTAAAAGACGTCGATGGAAACAACCCAACCGCGACAGACAGGGAGAACGCTGGCTGAGCTGCAGCCCTACATGGTGAGACCATCAAAGGTGGCGTCATTCACATGCAGTGCGTTGTCGGAACGAATAGGCTCGTTGGTCTAGGGGTATGATTCCTGCTTCGGGTGCAGGAGGTCCCGGGTTCAAATCCCGGGCGAGCCCTTGCGTTTTGTACAACGGTGCGGTAACAAATCGCATGGCGGCGGCTGTTTCGCGCATTTCCAGGCCTCCAAGTCAGCGCTAAAATCCGACAACCAGTTCTGAAACCGTTTCATGTTTCATTTGAGCCATGTGCACCCTGCTGATGGAACGTTTGAAGTTGATTTAAATGGTCACAGTAGAGATCGTAGCAAGTGTCTTGCTGAGTGCGACGAAAACGGGTTTCCGCCCGCAATCGAGCCGGGGACCTTCTGCGTGTTAGGCACGGCGCCTGGGCTCGGCGGCAGCTGCTGCTCTTTCCTTCCTTACGAGATACCGTCGATTCGCGCAGTCGTTATTGCAAAAGATGTCACCAAAGGCAATCGCTTCGTTAGCGGCACGGTGCCTGGGCTCGGCGGCAGCTCTACATGGAGGCACCAGCAGCCCAGCCAGGCCGCCGCCGGCACCGGTGCGCCACAGCCCAAGGAGTCGGCGGCCGCCCTGCAATGCCCCTGTCGTTGCATATTCCACCCGCCTCATATCCTCCCCATGTCTGACTCACTGCCCCAAATGACACTGCAGTGGACGTGTTTATTACTATCGCTTTTGGAAGAACCAAGGCGCAGTATTCTAGTGTCGAACCGGTACTGCAAATTGGGATTAAGCAAAAATTTATTGTGTGGTCGAGCGACAGCTTCGGCTCGCTCTTCCTACATGATCGCTTCTTGTGCGGAATAATTCCTAGCTCGCCGATGGCTTCAGAGTTGGTCTTCTCGAAGTTTTGCTTTCGCACTGCATTCCGCAATCTTTTCGTTATGAGTTGTGTGCTTCGGTTTCCCGACTTTCTTGTGTTTAGTGCGTTTGGCTTCTCTTAACCCTTAGCCACCGCTTGCCGAAATTTCCACACTATCATCTGTCGATCTGCAGAGCTCGATGAAGGCATCGCGGCCGTTCCTGAGCT
The DNA here is from genome assembly GCF_021461385.2 of Schistocerca piceifrons. Classification (NCBI taxonomy): domain Eukaryota; kingdom Metazoa; phylum Arthropoda; class Insecta; order Orthoptera; family Acrididae; genus Schistocerca; species Schistocerca piceifrons. Next base: position 454,954 of record NW_025728774.1, on the reverse strand, counting down.
CGTGGAACGGTCGAATCTGTAGTTGTTTCCAGATCTCTCCCACACAACGGCCTCCCAGAAGCTTGGATTACAGAAGTACGCCACTACTCCCAGCCGGAGATTCACGATTGAAAGCAGAATGACATGAGCTACACGCAGCTCCGATTTTTTTTTTTGTGTCTGACCTACTTTGAAAGACTTTGTAGTCGATTTACTTACTACTATCGCTGTTGGAAACCAGGTGATAACCGCACAGTATTCTAGAGACGATGAGGTAATGAAAATTTAGAATAAGTAAAACAGTATCAAAAGAAGTTGTGTGGTGGAGCAGCACATGCAATTCACGCTTCCTAGATATTCGTTACTGCATAGAATAATTCTTTTGTCTGCGGCGTCTTCAGTATCCGTCTTCTGGAAATTTTGCTTGCAGTATATTGTGCAATCTTTTCGTTATGAGTTGGTGCTTGGTTTCCCGATGTTCTTTTGTTTAGTGCATTCGCCTTCTCTTAACCCTGAGAAACCACATACCGAAACTGAGGCACTGCCGGCTGTTCATAAGCAGTGCTCGATGCAGTTATTTCGCTTTTTATTCGTTGCCTTTAATATTCTTCTCATCAGTGGTGAGTGCTGCCTGCAGAAAGCGTTTATCTTGCGAATTCACGTGAAAGTTTGTGTTCCCTGTGAGGCGCACTACTTGGGATTAACTTGACTGCTCCAGCCAGGTGGCTCGTTGGTCTAGGGGTATGATTCCTGCTTTGGGTGCAGGAGATCCCGGGTTCAAATCCCGGACGAGCCCTGCCATTTTGACCGTGCTGAAGAGTAGGTGGAACTCAGCCCCGGTTGCAGCTCCTCAATGAAGAGTAGACGCCTGTTATAGCACGTGGATATAACAAGAATGCGGCACCAGTAAAGTACGTAGGTGGAATTCGGTAGAAAAGCAGACGGTAATTTTGCATGCAACGGAAAACAAGGTTGTCTTTGCGGGATATGTGCACCGTGAGTGGAGATTCAGCTTAATTGTGCGACAGTCTACCCTCATCTTACTAGCGACGGCAACAACCAAGGGGTGGCATGTAAGATTGAGCGTGGCTAAGAGTTTCTCATTATTAGTTAGCATCACACTTTGACAGAGCTGTGACAAGGCGAGTAGGGTGAGCTCAGGAAAGCCAGTAGCAAGCGCACTTGAAGTAGCCCTGAAGAACCGGATTATAAATTTTGCCAGCCATAATGGAGCTAGGGGCGTTCTCAGTTACCAAATACCGGTGCAATAAGAGAGCAACAGTATTTGACCGTAAAATGACGCCATATCCGTCTAGCATACGACATTGCTTGTCTCTGCATACGCGGACGTGAGGTCATCTCGGAAATGAAATCCGAAATATAGGTTAAAATTGTTGTGTTCGCGACCGGGATCGAACCGGGGACCTTCTGCGTGTAAAGCAGACGTGATAACCGCTACACCACGGAAACGACGGTTCTTTTCATGTACCACCCGGAGACTCGTAATAGCAACAGTTTGTCTTCTGTGTTAGCAAGGGCATCGGCTATGAGCTCCCTCCGATTCGTGAAGTTCCTGTAGTAAAAGACGTCGATGGAAACAACCCAACCGCGACAGACAGGGAGAACGCTGGCTGAGCTGCAGCCCTACATGGTGAGACCATCAAAGGTGGCGTCATTCACATGCAGTGCGTTGTCGGAACGAATAGGCTCGTTGGTCTAGGGGTATGATTCCTGCTTCGGGTGCAGGAGGTCCCGGGTTCAAATCCCGGGCGAGCCCTTGCGTTTTGTACAACGGTGCGGTAACAAATCGCATGGCGGCGGCTGTTTCGCGCATTTCCAGGCCTCCAAGTCAGCGCTAAAATCCGACAACCAGTTCTGAAACCGTTTCATGTTTCATTTGAGCCATGTGCACCCTGCTGATGGAACGTTTGAAGTTGATTTAAATGGTCACAGTAGAGATCGTAGCAAGTGTCTTGCTGAGTGCGACGAAAACGGGTTTCCGCCCGCAATCGAGCCGGGGACCTTCTGCGTGTTAGGCACGGCGCCTGGGCTCGGCGGCAGCTGCTGCTCTTTCCTTCCTTACGAGATACCGTCGATTCGCGCAGTCGTTATTGCAAAAGATGTCACCAAAGGCAATCGCTTCGTTAGCGGCACGGTGCCTGGGCTCGGCGGCAGCTCTACATGGAGGCACCAGCAGCCCAGCCAGGCCGCCGCCGGCACCGGTGCGCCACAGCCCAAGGAGTCGGCGGCCGCCCTGCAATGCCCCTGTCGTTGCATATTCCACCCGCCTCATATCCTCCCCATGTCTGACTCACTGCCCCAAATGACACTGCAGTGGACGTGTTTATTACTATCGCTTTTGGAAGAACCAAGGCGCAGTATTCTAGTGTCGAACCGGTACTGCAAATTGGGATTAAGCAAAAATTTATTGTGTGGTCGAGCGACAGCTTCGGCTCGCTCTTCCTACATGATCGCTTCTTGTGCGGAATAATTCCTAGCTCGCCGATGGCTTCAGAGTTGGTCTTCTCGAAGTTTTGCTTTCGCACTGCATTCCGCAATCTTTTCGTTATGAGTTGTGTGCTTCGGTTTCCCGACTTTCTTGTGTTTAGTGCGTTTGGCTTCTCTTAACCCTTAGCCACCGCTTGCCGAAATTTCCACACTATCATCTGTCGATCTGCAGAGCTCGATGAAGGCATCGCGGCCGTTCCTGAGCTCGTGGAACGGTCGAATCTGTAGTTGTTTCCAGATCTCTCCCACACAACGGCCTCCCAGAAGCTTGGATTACAGAAGTACGCCACTACTCCCAGCCGGAGATTCACGATTGAAAGCAGAATGACATGAGCTACACGCAGCTCCGATTTTTTTTTTTGTGTCTGACCTACTTTGAAAGACTTTGTAGTCGATTTACTTACTACTATCGCTGTTGGAAACCAGGTGATAACCGCACAGTATTCTAGAGACGATGAGGTAATGAAAATTTAGAATAAGTAAAACAGTATCAAAAGAAGTTGTGTGGTGGAGCAGCACATGCAATTCACGCTTCCTAGATATTCGTTACTGCATAGAATAATTCTTTTGTCTGCGGCGTCTTCAGTATCCGTCTTCTGGAAATTTTGCTTGCAGTATATTGTGCAATCTTTTCGTTATGAGTTGGTGCTTGGTTTCCCGATGTTCTTTTGTTTAGTGCATTCGCCTTCTCTTAACCCTGAGAAACCACATACCGAAACTGAGGCACTGCCGGCTGTTCATAAGCAGTGCTCGATGCAGTTATTTCGCTTTTTATTCGTTGCCTTTAATATTCTTCTCATCAGTGGTGAGTGCTGCCTGCAGAAAGCGTTTATCTTGCGAATTCACGTGAAAGTTTGTGTTCCCTGTGAGGCGCACTACTTGGGATTAACTTGACTGCTCCAGCCAGGTGGCTCGTTGGTCTAGGGGTATGATTCCTGCTTTGGGTGCAGGAGATCCCGGGTTCAAATCCCGGACGAGCCCTGCCATTTTGACCGTGCTGAAGAGTAGGTGGAACTCAGCCCCGGTTGCAGCTCCTCAATGAAGAGTAGACGCCTGTTATAGCACGTGGATATAACAAGAATGCGGCACCAGTAAAGTACGTAGGTGGAATTCGGTAGAAAAGCAGACGGTAATTTTGCATGCAACGGAAAACAAGGTTGTCTTTGCGGGATATGTGCACCGTGAGTGGAGATTCAGCTTAATTGTGCGACAGTCTACCCTCATCTTACTAGCGACGGCAACAACCAAGGGGTGGCATGTAAGATTGAGCGTGGCTAAGAGTTTCTCATTATTAGTTAGCATCACACTTTGACAGAGCTGTGACAAGGCGAGTAGGGTGAGCTCAGGAAAGCCAGTAGCAAGCGCACTTGAAGTAGCCCTGAAGAACCGGATTATAAATTTTGCCAGCCATAATGGAGCTAGGGGCGTTCTCAGTTACCAAATACCGGTGCAATAAGAGAGCAACAGTATTTGACCGTAAAATGACGCCATATCCGTCTAGCATACGACATTGCTTGTCTCTGCATACGCGGACGTGAGGTCATCTCGGAAATGAAATCCGAAATATAGGTTAAAATTGTTGTGTTCGCGCCCGGGATCGAACCGGGGACCTTCTGCGTGTAAAGCAGACGTGATAACCGCTACACCACGGAAACGACGGTTCTTTTCATGTACCACCCGGAGACTCGTAATAGCAACAGTTTGTCTTCTGTGTTAGCAAGGGCATCGGCTATGAGCTCCCTCCGATTCGTGAAGTTCCTGTAGTAAAAGACGTCGATGGAAACAACCCAACCGCGACAGACAGGGAGAACGCTGGCTGAGCTGCAGCCCTACATGGTGAGACCATCAAAGGTGGCGTCATTCACATGCAGTGCGTTTTCGGAACGAATAGGCTCGTTGGTCTAGGGGTATGATTCCTGCTTCGGGTGCAGGAGGTCCCGGGTTCAAATCCCGGGCGAGCCCTTGCGTTTTGTACAACGGTGCGGTAACAAATCGCATGGCGGCGGCTGTTTCGCGCATTTCCAGGCCTCCAAGTCAGCGCTAAAATCCGACAACCAGTTCTGAAACCGTTTCATGTTTCATTTGAGCCATGTGCACCCTGCTGATGGAACGTTTGAAGTTGATTTAAATGGTCACAGTAGAGATCGTAGCAAGTGTCTTGCTGAGTGCGACGAAAACGGGTTTCCGCCCGCAATCGAGCCGGGGACCTTCTGCGTGTTAGGCACGGCGCCTGGGCTCGGCGGCAGCTGCTGCTCTTTCCTTCCTTACGAGATACCGTCGATTCGCGCAGTCGTTATTGCAAAAGATGTCACCAAAGGCAATCGCTTCGTTAGCGGCACGGTGCCTGGGCTCGGCGGCAGCTCTACATGGAGGCACCAGCAGCCCAGCCAGGCCGCCGCCGGCACCGGTGCGCCACAGCCCAAGGAGTCGGCGGCCGCCCTGCAATGCCCCTGTCGTTGCATATTCCACCCGCCTCATATCCTCCCCATGTCTGACTCACTGCCCCAAATGACACTGCAGTGGACGTGTTTATTACTATCGCTTTTGGAAGAACCAAGGCGCAGTATTCTAGTGTCGAACCGGTACTGCAAATTGGGATTAAGCAAAAATTTATTGTGTGGTCGAGCGACAGCTTCGGCTCGCTCTTCCTACATGATCGCTTCTTGTGCGGAATAATTCCTAGCTCGCCGATGGCTTCAGAGTTGGTCTTCTCGAAGTTTTGCTTTCGCACTGCATTCCGCAATCTTTTCGTTATGAGTTGTGTGCTTCGGTTTCCCGACTTTCTTGTGTTTAGTGCGTTTGGCTTCTCTTAACCCTTAGCCACCGCTTGCCGAAATTTCCACACTATCATCTGTCGATCTGCAGAGCTCGATGAAGGCATCGCGGCCGTTCCTGAGCTCGTGGAACGGTCGAATCTGTAGTTGTTTCCAGATCTCTCCCACACAACGGCCTCCCAGAAGCTTGGATTACAGAAGTACGCCACTACTCCCAGCCGGAGATTCACGATTGAAAGCAGAATGACATGAGCTACACGCAGCTCCGATTTTTTTTTTTGTGTCTGACCTACTTTGAAAGACTTTGTAGTCGATTTACTTACTACTATCGCTGTTGGAAACCAGGTGATAACCGCACAGTATTCTAGAGACGATGAGGTAATGAAAATTTAGAATAAGTAAAACAGTATCAAAAGAAGTTGTGTGGTGGAGCAGCACATGCAATTCACGCTTCCTAGATATTCGTTACTGCATAGAATAATTCTTTTGTCTGCGGCGTCTTCAGTATCCGTCTTCTGGAAATTTTGCTTGCAGTATATTGTGCAATCTTTTCGTTATGAGTTGGTGCTTGGTTTCCCGATGTTCTTTTGTTTAGTGCATTCGCCTTCTCTTAACCCTGAGAAACCACATACCGAAACTGAGGCACTGCCGGCTGTTCATAAGCAGTGCTCGATGCAGTTATTTCGCTTTTTATTCGTTGCCTTTAATATTCTTCTCATCAGTGGTGAGTGCTGCCTGCAGAAAGCGTTTATCTTGCGAATTCACGTGAAAGTTTGTGTTCCCTGTGAGGCGCACTACTTGGGATTAACTTGACTGCTCCAGCCAGGTGGCTCGTTGGTCTAGGGGTATGATTCCTGCTTTGGGTGCAGGAGATCCCGGGTTCAAATCCCGGACGAGCCCTGCCATTTTGACCGTGCTGAAGAGTAGGTGGAACTCAGCCCCGGTTGCAGCTCCTCAATGAAGAGTAGACGCCTGTTATAGCACGTGGATATAACAAGAATGCGGCACCAGTAAAGTACGTAGGTGGAATTCGGTAGAAAAGCAGACGGTAATTTTGCATGCAACGGAAAACAAGGTTGTCTTTGCGGGATATGTGCACCGTGAGTGGAGATTCAGCTTAATTGTGCGACAGTCTACCCTCATCTTACTAGCGACGGCAACAACCAAGGGGTGGCATGTAAGATTGAGCGTGGCTAAGAGTTTCTCATTATTAGTTAGCATCACACTTTGACAGAGCTGTGACAAGGCGAGTAGGGTGAGCTCAGGAAAGCCAGTAGCAAGCGCACTTGAAGTAGCCCTGAAGAACCGGATTATAAATTTTGCCAGCCATAATGGAGCTAGGGGCGTTCTCAGTTACCAAATACCGGTGCAATAAGAGAGCAACAGTATTTGACCGTAAAATGACGCCATATCCGTCTAGCATACGACATTGCTTGTCTCTGCATACGCGGACGTGAGGTCATCTCGGAAATGAAATCCGAAATATAGGTTAAAATTGTTGTGTTCGCGCCCGGGATCGAACCGGGGACCTTCTGCGTGTAAAGCAGACGTGATAACCGCTACACCACGGAAACGACGGTTCTTTTCATGTACCACCCGGAGACTCGTAATAGCAACAGTTTGTCTTCTGTGTTAGCAAGGGCATCGGCTATGAGCTCCCTCCGATTCGTGAAGTTCCTGTAGTAAAAGACGTCGATGGAAACAACCCAACCGCGACAGACAGGGAGAACGCTGGCTGAGCTGCAGCCCTACATGGTGAGACCATCAAAGGTGGCGTCATTCACATGCAGTGCGTTTTCGGAACGAATAGGCTCGTTGGTCTAGGGGTATGATTCCTGCTTCGGGTGCAGGAGGTCCCGGGTTCAAATCCCGGGCGAGCCCTTGCGTTTTGTACAACGGTGCGGTAACAAATCGCATGGCGGCGGCTGTTTCGCGCATTTCCAGGCCTCCAAGTCAGCGCTAAAATCCGACAACCAGTTCTGAAACCGTTTCATGTTTCATTTGAGCCATGTGCACCCTGCTGATGGAACGTTTGAAGTTGATTTAAATGGTCACAGTAGAGATCGTAGCAAGTGTCTTGCTGAGTGCGACGAAAACGGGTTTCCGCCCGCAATCGAGCCGGGGACCTTCTGCGTGTTAGGCACGGCGCCTGGGCTCGGCGGCAGCTGCTGCTCTTTCCTTCCTTACGAGATACCGTCGATTCGCGCAGTCGTTATTGCAAAAGATGTCACCAAAGGCAATCGCTTCGTTAGCGGCACGGTGCCTGGGCTCGGCGGCAGCTCTACATGGAGGCACCAGCAGCCCAGCCAGGCCGCCGCCGGCACCGGTGCGCCACAGCCCAAGGAGTCGGCGGCCGCCCTGCAATGCCCCTGTCGTTGCATATTCCACCCGCCTCATATCCTCCCCATGTCTGACTCACTGCCCCAAATGACACTGCAGTGGACGTGTTTATTACTATCGCTTTTGGAAGAACCAAGGCGCAGTATTCTAGTGTCGAACCGGTACTGCAAATTGGGATTAAGCAAAAATTTATTGTGTGGTCGAGCGACAGCTTCGGCTCGCTCTTCCTACATGATCGCTTCTTGTGCGGAATAATTCCTAGCTCGCCGATGGCTTCAGAGTTGGTCTTCTCGAAGTTTTGCTTTCGCACTGCATTCCGCAATCTTTTCGTTATGAGTTGTGTGCTTCGGTTTCCCGACTTTCTTGTGTTTAGTGCGTTTGGCTTCTCTTAACCCTTAGCCACCGCTTGCCGAAATTTCCACACTATCATCTGTCGATCTGCAGAGCTCGATGAAGGCATCGCGGCCGTTCCTGAGCTCGTGGAACGGTCGAATCTGTAGTTGTTTCCAGATCTCTCCCACACAACGGCCTCCCAGAAGCTTGGATTACAGAAGTACGCCACTACTCCCAGCCGGAGATTCACGATTGAAAGCAGAATGACATGAGCTACACGCAGCTCCGATTTTTTTTTTTGTGTCTGACCTACTTTGAAAGACTTTGTAGTCGATTTACTTACTACTATCGCTGTTGGAAACCAGGTGATAACCGCACAGTATTCTAGAGACGATGAGGTAATGAAAATTTAGAATAAGTAAAACAGTATCAAAAGAAGTTGTGTGGTGGAGCAGCACATGCAATTCACGCTTCCTAGATATTCGTTACTGCATAGAATAATTCTTTTGTCTGCGGCGTCTTCAGTATCCGTCTTCTGGAAATTTTGCTTGCAGTATATTGTGCAATCTTTTCGTTATGAGTTGGTGCTTGGTTTCCCGATGTTCTTTTGTTTAGTGCATTCGCCTTCTCTTAACCCTGAGAAACCACATACCGAAACTGAGGCACTGCCGGCTGTTCATAAGCAGTGCTCGATGCAGTTATTTCGCTTTTTATTCGTTGCCTTTAATATTCTTCTCATCAGTGGTGAGTGCTGCCTGCAGAAAGCGTTTATCTTGCGAATTCACGTGAAAGTTTGTGTTCCCTGTGAGGCGCACTACTTGGGATTAACTTGACTGCTCCAGCCAGGTGGCTCGTTGGTCTAGGGGTATGATTCCTGCTTTGGGTGCAGGAGATCCCGGGTTCAAATCCCGGACGAGCCCTGCCATTTTGACCGTGCTGAAGAGTAGGTGGAACTCAGCCCCGGTTGCAGCTCCTCAATGAAGAGTAGACGCCTGTTATAGCACGTGGATATAACAAGAATGCGGCACCAGTAAAGTACGTAGGTGGAATTCGGTAGAAAAGCAGACGGTAATTTTGCATGCAACGGAAAACAAGGTTGTCTTTGCGGGATATGTGCACCGTGAGTGGAGATTCAGCTTAATTGTGCGACAGTCTACCCTCATCTTACTAGCGACGGCAACAACCAAGGGGTGGCATGTAAGATTGAGCGTGGCTAAGAGTTTCTCATTATTAGTTAGCATCACACTTTGACAGAGCTGTGACAAGGCGAGTAGGGTGAGCTCAGGAAAGCCAGTAGCAAGCGCACTTGAAGTAGCCCTGAAGAACCGGATTATAAATTTTGCCAGCCATAATGGAGCTAGGGGCGTTCTCAGTTACCAAATACCGGTGCAATAAGAGAGCAACAGTATTTGACCGTAAAATGACGCCATATCCGTCTAGCATACGACATTGCTTGTCTCTGCATACGCGGACGTGAGGTCATCTCGGAAATGAAATCCGAAATATAGGTTAAAATTGTTGTGTTCGCGCCCGGGATCGAACCGGGGACCTTCTGCGTGTAAAGCAGACGTGATAACCGCTACACCACGGAAACGACGGTTCTTTTCATGTACCACCCGGAGACTCGTAATAGCAACAGTTTGTCTTCTGTGTTAGCAAGGGCATCGGCTATGAGCTCCCTCCGATTCGTGAAGTTCCTGTAGTAAAAGACGTCGATGGAAACAACCCAACCGCGACAGACAGGGAGAACGCTGGCTGAGCTGCAGCCCTACATGGTGAGACCATCAAAGGTGGCGTCATTCACATGCAGTGCGTTTTCGGAACGAATAGGCTCGTTGGTCTAGGGGTATGATTCCTGCTTCGGGTGCAGGAGGTCCCGGGTTCAAATCCCGGGCGAGCCCTTGCGTTTTGTACAACGGTGCGGTAACAAATCGCATGGCGGCGGCTGTTTCGCGCATTTCCAGGCCTCCAAGTCAGCGCTAAAATCCGACAACCAGTTCTGAAACCGTTTCATGTTTCATTTGAGCCATGTGCACCCTGCTGATGGAACGTTTGAAGTTGATTTAAATGGTCACAGTAGAGATCGTAGCAAGTGTCTTGCTGAGTGCGACGAAAACGGGTTTCCGCCCGCAATCGAGCCGGGGACCTTCTGCGTGTTAGGCACGGCGCCTGGGCTCGGCGGCAGCTGCTGCTCTTTCCTTCCTTACGAGATACCGTCGATTCGCGCAGTCGTTATTGCAAAAGATGTCACCAAAGGCAATCGCTTCGTTAGCGGCACGGTGCCTGGGCTCGGCGGCAGCTCTACATGGAGGCACCAGCAGCCCAGCCAGGCCGCCGCCGGCACCGGTGCGCCACAGCCCAAGGAGTCGGCGGCCGCCCTGCAATGCCCCTGTCGTTGCATATTCCACCCGCCTCATATCCTCCCCATGTCTGACTCACTGCCCCAAATGACACTGCAGTGGACGTGTTTATTACTATCGCTTTTGGAAGAACCAAGGCGCAGTATTCTAGTGTCGAACCGGTACTGCAAATTGGGATTAAGCAAAAATTTATTGTGTGGTCGAGCGACAGCTTCGGCTCGCTCTTCCTACATGATCGCTTCTTGTGCGGAATAATTCCTAGCTCGCCGATGGCTTCAGAGTTGGTCTTCTCGAAGTTTTGCTTTCGCACTGCATTCCGCAATCTTTTCGTTATGAGTTGTGTGCTTCGGTTTCCCGACTTTCTTGTGTTTAGTGCGTTTGGCTTCTCTTAACCCTTAGCCACCGCTTGCCGAAATTTCCACACTATCATCTGTCGATCTGCAGAGCTCGATGAAGGCATCGCGGCCGTTCCTGAGCTCGTGGAACGGTCGAATCTGTAGTTGTTTCCAGATCTCTCCCACACAACGGCCTCCCAGAAGCTTGGATTACAGAAGTACGCCACTACTCCCAGCCGGAGATTCACGATTGAAAGCAGAATGACATGAGCTACACGCAGCTCCGATTTTTTTTTTTGTGTCTGACCTACTTTGAAAGACTTTGTAGTCGATTTACTTACTACTATCGCTGTTGGAAACCAGGTGATAACCGCACAGTATTCTAGAGACGATGAGGTAATGAAAATTTAGAATAAGTAAAACAGTATCAAAAGAAGTTGTGTGGTGGAGCAGCACATGCAATTCACGCTTCCTAGATATTCGTTACTGCATAGAATAATTCTTTTGTCTGCGGCGTCTTCAGTATCCGTCTTCTGGAAATTTTGCTTGCAGTATATTGTGCAATCTTTTCGTTATGAGTTGGTGCTTGGTTTCCCGATGTTCTTTTGTTTAGTGCATTCGCCTTCTCTTAACCCTGAGAAACCACATACCGAAACTGAGGCACTGCCGGCTGTTCATAAGCAGTGCTCGATGCAGTTATTTCGCTTTTTATTCGTTGCCTTTAATATTCTTCTCATCAGTGGTGAGTGCTGCCTGCAGAAAGCGTTTATCTTGCGAATTCACGTGAAAGTTTGTGTTCCCTGTGAGGCGCACTACTTGGGATTAACTTGACTGCTCCAGCCAGGTGGCTCGTTGGTCTAGGGGTATGATTCCTGCTTTGGGTGCAGGAGATCCCGGGTTCAAATCCCGGACGAGCCCTGCCATTTTGACCGTGCTGAAGAGTAGGTGGAACTCAGCCCCGGTTGCAGCTCCTCAATGAAGAGTAGACGCCTGTTATAGCACGTGGATATAACAAGAATGCGGCACCAGTAAAGTACGTAGGTGGAATTCGGTAGAAAAGCAGACGGTAATTTTGCATGCAACGGAAAACAAGGTTGTCTTTGCGGGATATGTGCACCGTGAGTGGAGATTCAGCTTAATTGTGCGACAGTCTACCCTCATCTTACTAGCGACGGCAACAACCAAGGGGTGGCATGTAAGATTGAGCGTGGCTAAGAGTTTCTCATTATTAGTTAGCATCACACTTTGACAGAGCTGTGACAAGGCGAGTAGGGTGAGCTCAGGAAAGCCAGTAGCAAGCGCACTTGAAGTAGCCCTGAAGAACCGGATTATAAATTTTGCCAGCCATAATGGAGCTAGGGGCGTTCTCAGTTACCAAATACCGGTGCAATAAGAGAGCAACAGTATTTGACCGTAAAATGACGCCATATCCGTCTAGCATACGACATTGCTTGTCTCTGCATACGCGGACGTGAGGTCATCTCGGAAATGAAATCCGAAATATAGGTTAAAATTGTTGTGTTCGCGCCCGGGATCGAACCGGGGACCTTCTGCGTGTAAAGCAGACGTGATAACCGCTACACCACGGAAACGACGGTTCTTTTCATGTACCACCCGGAGACTCGTAATAGCAACAGTTTGTCTTCTGTGTTAGCAAGGGCATCGGCTATGAGCTCCCTCCGATTCGTGAAGTTCCTGTAGTAAAAGACGTCGATGGAAACAACCCAACCGCGACAGACAGGGAGAACGCTGGCTGAGCTGCAGCCCTACATGGTGAGACCATCAAAGGTGGCGTCATTCACATGCAGTGCGTTTTCGGAACGAATAGGCTCGTTGGTCTAGGGGTATGATTCCTGCTTCGGGTGCAGGAGGTCCCGGGTTCAAATCCCGGGCGAGCCCTTGCGTTTTGTACAACGGTGCGGTAACAAATCGCATGGCGGCGGCTGTTTCGCGCATTTCCAGGCCTCCAAGTCAGCGCTAAAATCCGACAACCAGTTCTGAAACCGTTTCATGTTTCATTTGAGCCATGTGCACCCTGCTGATGGAACGTTTGAAGTTGATTTAAATGGTCACAGTAGAGATCGTAGCAAGTGTCTTGCTGAGTGCGACGAAAACGGGTTTCCGCCCGCAATCGAGCCGGGGACCTTCTGCGTGTTAGGCACGGCGCCTGGGCTCGGCGGCAGCTGCTGCTCTTTCCTTCCTTACGAGATACCGTCGATTCGCGCAGTCGTTATTGCAAAAGATGTCACCAAAGGCAATCGCTTCGTTAGCGGCACGGTGCCTGGGCTCGGCGGCAGCTCTACATGGAGGCACCAGCAGCCCAGCCAGGCCGCCGCCGGCACCGGTGCGCCACAGCCCAAGGAGTCGGCGGCCGCCCTGCAATGCCCCTGTCGTTGCATATTCCACCCGCCTCATATCCTCCCCATGTCTGACTCACTGCCCCAAATGACACTGCAGTGGACGTGTTTATTACTATCGCTTTTGGAAGAACCAAGGCGCAGTATTCTAGTGTCGAACCGGTACTGCAAATTGGGATTAAGCAAAAATTTATTGTGTGGTCGAGCGACAGCTTCGGCTCGCTCTTCCTACATGATCGCTTCTTGTGCGGAATAATTCCTAGCTCGCCGATGGCTTCAGAGTTGGTCTTCTCGAAGTTTTGCTTTCGCACTGCATTCCGCAATCTTTTCGTTATGAGTTGTGTGCTTCGGTTTCCCGACTTTCTTGTGTTTAGTGCGTTTGGCTTCTCTTAACCCTTAGCCACCGCTTGCCGAAATTTCCACACTATCATCTGTCGATCTGCAGAGCTCGATGAAGGCATCGCGGCCGTTCCTGAGCTCGTGGAACGGTCGAATCTGTAGTTGTTTCCAGATCTCTCCCACACAACGGCCTCCCAGAAGCTTGGATTACAGAAGTACGCCACTACTCCCAGCCGGAGATTCACGATTGAAAGCAGAATGACATGAGCTACACGCAGCTCCGATTTTTTTTTTTTGTGTCTGACCTACTTTGAAAGACTTTGTAGTCGATTTACTTACTACTATCGCTGTTGGAAACCAGGTGATAACCGCACAGTATTCTAGAGACGATGAGGTAATGAAAATTTAGAATAAGTAAAACAGTATCAAAAGAAGTTGTGTGGTGGAGCAGCACATGCAATTCACGCTTCCTAGATATTCGTTACTGCATAGAATAATTCTTTTGTCTGCGGCGTCTTCAGTATCCGTCTTCTGGAAATTTTGCTTGCAGTATATTGTGCAATCTTTTCGTTATGAGTTGGTGCTTGGTTTCCCGATGTTCTTTTGTTTAGTGCATTCGCCTTCTCTTAACCCTGAGAAACCACATACCGAAACTGAGGCACTGCCGGCTGTTCATAAGCAGTGCTCGATGCAGTTATTTCGCTTTTTATTCGTTGCCTTTAATATTCTTCTCATCAGTGGTGAGTGCTGCCTGCAGAAAGCGTTTATCTTGCGAATTCACGTGAAAGTTTGTGTTCCCTGTGAGGCGCACTACTTGGGATTAACTTGACTGCTCCAGCCAGGTGGCTCGTTGGTCTAGGGGTATGATTCCTGCTTTGGGTGCAGGAGGTCCCGGGTTCAAATCCCGGACGAGCCCTGCCATTTTGACCGTGCTGAAGAGTAGGTGGAACTCAGCCCCGGTTGCAGCTCCTCAATGAAGAGTAGACGCCTGTTATAGCACGTGGATATAACAAGAATGCGGCACCAGTAAAGTACGTAGGTGGAATTCGGTAGAAAAGCAGACGGTAATTTTGCATGCAACGGAAAACAAGGTTGTCTTTGCGGGATATGTGCACCGTGAGTGGAGATTCAGCTTAATTGTGCGACAGTCTACCCTCATCTTACTAGCGACGGCAACAACCAAGGGGTGGCATGTAAGATTGAGCGTGGCTAAGAGTTTCTCATTATTAGTTAGCATCACACTTTGACAGAGCTGTGACAAGGCGAGTAGGGTGAGCTCAGGAAAGCCAGTAGCAAGCGCACTTGAAGTAGCCCTGAAGAACCGGATTATAAATTTTGCCAGCCATAATGGAACTAGGGGCGTTCTCAGTTACCAAATACCGGTGCAATAAGAGAGCAACAGTATTTGACGGTAAAATGACGCCATATCCGTCTAGCATACGACATTGCTTGTCTCTGCATACGCGGACGTGAGGTCATCTCGGAAATGAAATCCGAAATATAGGTTAAAATTGTTGTGTTCGCGACCGGGATCGAACCGGGGACCTTCTGCGTGTAAAGCAGACGTGATAACCGCTACACCACGGAAACGACGGTTCTTTTCATGTACTACCCGGAGACTCGTAATAGCAACAGTTTGTCTTCTGTGTTAGCAAGGGCATCGGCTATGAGCTCCCTCCGATTCGTGAAGTTCCTGTAGTAAAAGACGTCGATGGAAACAACCCAACCGCGACAGACAGGGAGAACGCTGGCTGAGCTGCAGCCCTACATGGTGAGACCATCAAAGGTGGCGTCATTCACATGCAGTGCGTTTTCGGAACGAATAGGCTCGTTGGTCTAGGGGTATGATTCCTGCTTCGGGTGCAGGAGGTCCCGGGTTCAAATCCCGGGCGAGCCCTTGCGTTTTGTACAACGGTGCGGTAACAAATCGCATGGCGGCGGCTGTTTCGCGCATTTCCAGGCCTCCAAGTCAGCGCTAAAATCCGACAACCAGTTCTGAAACCGTTTCATGTTTCATTTGAGCCATGTGCACCCTGCTGATGGAACGTTTGAAGTTGATTTAAATGGTCACAGTAGAGATCGTAGCAAGTGTCTTGCTGAGTGCGACGAAAACGGGTTTCCGCCCGCAATCGAGCCGGGGACCTTCTGCGTGTTAGGCACGGCGCCTGGGCTCGGCGGCAGCTGCTGCTCTTTCCTTCCTTACGAGATACCGTCGATTCGCGCAGTCGTTATTGCAAAAGATGTCACCAAAGGCAATCGCTTCGTTAGCGGCACGGTGCCTGGGCTCGGCGGCAGCTCTACATGGAGGCACCAGCAGCCCAGCCAGGCCGCCGCCGGCACCGGTGCGCCACAGCCCAAGGAGTCGGCGGCCGCCCTGCAATGCCCCTGTCGTTGCATATTCCACCCGCCTCATATCCTCCCCATGTCTGACTCACTGCCCCAAATGACACTGCAGTGGACGTGTTTATTACTATCGCTTTTGGAAGAACCAAGGCGCAGTATTCTAGTGTCGAACCGGTACTGCAAATTGGGATTAAGCAAAAATTTATTGTGTGGTCGAGCGACAGCTTCGGCTCGCTCTTCCTACATGATCGCTTCTTGTGCGGAATAATTCCTAGCTCGCCGATGGCTTCAGAGTTGGTCTTCTCGAAGTTTTGCTTTCGCACTGCATTCCGCAATCTTTTCGTTATGAGTTGTGTGCTTCGGTTTCCCGACTTTCTTGTGTTTAGTGCGTTTGGCTTCTCTTAACCCTTAGCCACCGCTTGCCGAAATTTCCACACTATCATCTGTCGATCTGCAGAGCTCGATGAAGGCATCGCGGCCGTTCCTGAGCTCGTGGAACGGTCGAATCTGTAGTTGTTTCCAGATCTCTCCCACACAACGGCCTCCCAGAAGCTTGGATTACAGAAGTACGCCACTACTCCCAGCCGGAGATTCACGATTGAAAGCAGAATGACATGAGCTACACGCAGCTCCGATTTTTTTTTTTTTGTGTCTGACCTACTTTGAAAGACTTTGTAGTCGATTTACTTACTACTATCGCTGTTGGAAACCAGGTGATAACCGCACAGTATTCTAGAGACGATGAGGTAATGAAAATTTAGAATAAGTAAAACAGTATCAAAAGAAGTTGTGTGGTGGAGCAGCACATGCAATTCACGCTTCCTAGATATTCGTTACTGCATAGAATAATTCTTTTGTCTGCGGCGTCTTCAGTATCCGTCTTCTGGAAATTTTGCTTGCAGTATATTGTGCAGTCTTTTCGTTATGAGTTGGTGCTTGGTTTCCCGATGTTCTTTTGTTTAGTGCATTCGCCTTCTCTTAACCCTGAGAAACCACATACCGAAACTGAGGCACTGCCGGCTGTTCATAAGCAGTGCTCGATGCAGTTATTTCGCTTTTTATTCGTTGCCTTTAATATTCTTCTCATCAGTGGTGAGTGCTGCCTGCAGAAAGCGTTTATCTTGCGAATTCACGTGAAAGTTTGTGTTCCCTGTGAGGCGCACTACTTGGGATTAACTTGACTGCTCCAGCCAGGTGGCTCGTTGGTCTAGGGGTATGATTCCTGCTTTGGGTGCAGGAGATCCCGGGTTCAAATCCCGGACGAGCCCTGCCATTTTGACCGTGCTGAGGAGTAGGTGGAACTCAGCCCCGGTTGCAGCTCCTCAATGAAGAGTAGACGCCTGTTATAGCACGTGGATATAACAAGAATGCGGCACCAGTAAAGTACGTAGGTGGAATTCGGTAGAAAAGCAGACGGTAATTTTGCATGCAACGGAAAACAAGGTTGTCTTTGCGGGATATGTGCACCGTGAGTGGAGATTCAGCTTAATTGTGCGACAGTCTACCCTCATCTTACTAGCGACGGCAACAACCAAGGGGTGGCATGTAAGATTGAGCGTGGCTAAGAGTTTCTCATTATTAGTTAGCATCACACTTTGACAGAGCTGTGACAAGGCGAGTAGGGTGAGCTCAGGAAAGCCAGTAGCAAGCGCACTTGAAGTAGCCCTGAAGAACCGGATTATAAATTTTGCCAGCCATAATGGAACTAGGGGCGTTCTCAGTTACCAAATACCGGTGCAATAAGAGAGCAACAGTATTTGACGGTAAAATGACGCCATATCCGTCTAGCACACGACATTGCTTGTCTCTGCATACGCGGACGTGAGGTCATCTCGGAAATGAAATCCGAAATATAGGTTAAAATTGTTGTGTTCGCGCCCGGGATCGAACCGGGGACCTTCTGCGTGTAAAGCAGACGTGATAACCGCTACACCACGGAAACGACGGTTCTTTTCATGTACCACCCGGAGACTCGTAATAGCAACAGTTTGTCTTCTGTGTTAGCAAGGGCATCGGCTATGAGCTCCCTCCGATTCGTGAAGTTCCTGTAGTAAAAGACGTCGATGGAAACAACCCAACCGCGACAGACAGGGAGAACGCTGGCTGAGCTGTAGCCCTACATGGTGAGACCATCAAAGGTGGCGTCATTCACATGCAGTGCGTTTTCGGAACGAATAGGCTCGTTGGGCTAGGGGTATGATTCCTGCTTCGGGTGCAGGAGGTCCCGGGTTCAAATCCCGGGCGAGCCCTTGCGTTTTGTACAACGGTGCGGTAACAAATCGCATGGCGGCGGCTGTTTCGCGCATTTCCAGGCCTCCAAGTCAGCGCTAAAATCCGACAACCAGTTCTGAAACCGTTTCATGTTTCATTTGAGCCATGTGCACCCTGCTGATGGAACGTTTGAAGTTGATTTAAATGGTCACAGTAGAGATCGTAGCAAGTGTCTTGCTGAGTGCGACGAAAACGGGTTTCCGCCCGCAATCGAGCCGGGGACCTTCTGCGTGTTAGGCACGGCGCCTGGGCTCGGCGGCAGCTGCTGCTCTTTCCTTCCTTACGAGATACCGTCGATTCGCGCAGTCGTTATTGCAAAAGATGTCACCAAAGGCAATCGCTTCGTTAGCGGCACGGTGCCTGGGCTCGGCGGCAGCTCTACATGGAGGCACCAGCAGCCCAGCCAGGCCGCCGCCGGCACCGGTGCGCCACAGCCCAAGGAGTCGGCGGCCGCCCTGCAATGCCCCTGTCGTTGCATATTCCACCCGCCTCATATCCTCCCCATGTCTGACTCACTGCCCCAAATGACACTGCAGTGGACGTGTTTATTACTATCGCTTTTGGAAGAACCAAGGCGCAGTATTCTAGTGTCGAACCGGTACTGCAAATTGGGATTAAGCAAAAATTTATTGTGTGGTCGAGCGACAGCTTCGGCTCGCTCTTCCTACATGATCGCTTCTTGTGCGGAATAATTCCTAGCTCGCCGATGGCTTCAGAGTTGGTCTTCTCGAAGTTTTGCTTTCGCACTGCATTCCGCAATCTTTTCGTTATGAGTTGTGTGCTTCGGTTTCCCGACTTTCTTGTGTTTAGTGCGTTTGGCTTCTCTTAACCCTTAGCCACCGCTTGCCGAAATTTCCACACTATCATCTGTCGATCTGCAGAGCTCGATGAAGGCATCGCGGCCGTTCCTGAGCTCGTGGAACGGTCGAATCTGTAGTTGTTTCCAGATCTCTCCCACACAACGGCCTCCCAGAAGCTTGGATTACAGAAGTACGCCACTACTCCCAGCCGGAGATTCACGATTGAAAGCAGAATGACATGAGCTACACGCAGCTCCGATTTTTTTTTTTTTGTGTCTGACCTACTTTGAAAGACTTTGTAGTCGATTTACTTACTACTATCGCTGTTGGAAACCAGGTGATAACCGCACAGTATTCTAGAGACGATGAGGTAATGAAAATTTAGAATAAGTAAAACAGTATCAAAAGAAGTTGTGTGGTGGAGCAGCACATGCAATTCACGCTTCCTAGATATTCGTTACTGCATAGAATAATTCTTTTGTCTGCGGCGTCTTCAGTATCCGTCTTCTGGAAATTTTGCTTGCAGTATATTGTGCAGTCTTTTCGTTATGAGTTGGTGCTTGGTTTCCCGATGTTCTTTTGTTTAGTGCATTCGCCTTCTCTTAACCCTGAGAAACCACATACCGAAACTGAGGCACTGCCGGCTGTTCATAAGCAGTGCTCGATGCAGTTATTTCGCTTTTTATTCGTTGCCTTTAATATTCTTCTCATCAGTGGTGAGTGCTGCCTGCAGAAAGCGTTTATCTTGCGAATTCACGTGAAAGTTTGTGTTCCCTGTGAGGCGCACTACTTGGGATTAACTTGACTGCTCCAGCCAGGTGGCTCGTTGGTCTAGGGGTATGATTCCTGCTTTGGGTGCAGGAGATCCCGGGTTCAAATCCCGGACGAGCCCTGCCATTTTGACCGTGCTGAGGAGTAGGTGGAACTCAGCCCCGGTTGCAGCTCCTCAATGAAGAGTAGACGCCTGTTATAGCACGTGGATATAACAAGAATGCGGCACCAGTAAAGTACGTAGGTGGAATTCGGTAGAAAAGCAGACGGTAATTTTGCATGCAACGGAAAACAAGGTTGTCTTTGCGGGATATGTGCACCGTGAGTGGAGATTCAGCTTAATTGTGCGACAGTCTACCCTCATCTTACTAGCGACGGCAACAACCAAGGGGTGGCATGTAAGATTGAGCGTGGCTAAGAGTTTCTCATTATTAGTTAGCATCACACTTTGACAGAGCTGTGACAAGGCGAGTAGGGTGAGCTCAGGAAAGCCAGTAGCAAGCGCACTTGAAGTAGCCCTGAAGAACCGGATTATAAATTTTGCCAGCCATAATGGAACTAGGGGCGTTCTCAGTTACCAAATACCGGTGCAATAAGAGAGCAACAGTATTTGACGGTAAAATGACGCCATATCCGTCTAGCACACGACATTGCTTGTCTCTGCATACGCGGACGTGAGGTCATCTCGGAAATGAAATCCGAAATATAGGTTAAAATTGTTGTGTTCGCGCCCGGGATCGAACCGGGGACCTTCTGCGTGTAAAGCAGACGTGATAACCGCTACACCACGGAAACGACGGTTCTTTTCATGTACCACCCGGAGACTCGTAATAGCAACAGTTTGTCTTCTGTGTTAGCAAGGGCATCGGCTATGAGCTCCCTCCGATTCGTGAAGTTCCTGTAGTAAAAGACGTCGATGGAAACAACCCAACCGCGACAGACAGGGAGAACGCTGGCTGAGCTGTAGCCCTACATGGTGAGACCATCAAAGGTGGCGTCATTCACATGCAGTGCGTTTTCGGAACGAATAGGCTCGTTGGGCTAGGGGTATGATTCCTGCTTCGGGTGCAGGAGGTCCCGGGTTCAAATCCCGGGCGAGCCCTTGCGTTTTGTACAACGGTGCGGTAACAAATCGCATGGCGGCGGCTGTTTCGCGCATTTCCAGGCCTCCAAGTCAGCGCTAAAATCCGACAACCAGTTCTGAAACCGTTTCATGTTTCATTTGAGCCATGTGCACCCTGCTGATGGAACGTTTGAAGTTGATTTAAATGGTCACAGTAGAGATCGTAGCAAGTGTCTTGCTGAGTGCGACGAAAACGGGTTTCCGCCCGCAATCGAGCCGGGGACCTTCTGCGTGTTAGGCACGGCGCCTGGGCTCGGCGGCAGCTGCTGCTCTTTCCTTCCTTACGAGATACCGTCGATTCGCGCAGTCGTTATTGCAAAAGATGTCACCAAAGGCAATCGCTTCGTTAGCGGCACGGTGCCTGGGCTCGGCGGCAGCTCTACATGGAGGCACCAGCAGCCCAGCCAGGCCGCCGCCGGCACCGGTGCGCCACAGCCCAAGGAGTCGGCGGCCGCCCTGCAATGCCCCTGTCGTTGCATATTCCACCCGCCTCATATCCTCCCCATGTCTGACTCACTGCCCCAAATGACACTGCAGTGGACGTGTTTATTACTATCGCTTTTGGAAGAACCAAGGCGCAGTATTCTAGTGTCGAACCGGTACTGCAAATTGGGATTAAGCAAAAATTTATTGTGTGGTCGAGCGACAGCTTCGGCTCGCTCTTCCTACATGATCGCTTCTTGTGCGGAATAATTCCTAGCTCGCCGATGGCTTCAGAGTTGGTCTTCTCGAAGTTTTGCTTTCGCACTGCATTCCGCAATCTTTTCGTTATGAGTTGTGTGCTTCGGTTTCCCGACTTTCTTGTGTTTAGTGCGTTTGGCTTCTCTTAACCCTTAGCCACCGCTTGCCGAAATTTCCACACTATCATCTGTCGATCTGCAGAGCTCGATGAAGGCATCGCGGCCGTTCCTGAGCTCGTGGAACGGTCGAATCTGTAGTTGTTTCCAGATCTCTCCCACACAACGGCCTCCCAGAAGCTTGGATTACAGAAGTACGCCACTACTCCCAGCCGGAGATTCACGATTGAAAGCAGAATGACATGAGCTACACGCAGCTCCGATTTTTTTTTTTTTGTGTCTGACCTACTTTGAAAGACTTTGTAGTCGATTTACTTACTACTATCGCTGTTGGAAACCAGGTGATAACCGCACAGTATTCTAGAGACGATGAGGTAATGAAAATTTAGAATAAGTAAAACAGTATCAAAAGAAGTTGTGTGGTGGAGCAGCACATGCAATTCACGCTTCCTAGATATTCGTTACTGCATAGAATAATTCTTTTGTCTGCGGCGTCTTCAGTATCCGTCTTCTGGAAATTTTGCTTGCAGTATATTGTGCAGTCTTTTCGTTATGAGTTGGTGCTTGGTTTCCCGATGTTCTTTTGTTTAGTGCATTCGCCTTCTCTTAACCCTGAGAAACCACATACCGAAACTGAGGCACTGCCGGCTGTTCATAAGCAGTGCTCGATGCAGTTATTTCGCTTTTTATTCGTTGCCTTTAATATTCTTCTCATCAGTGGTGAGTGCTGCCTGCAGAAAGCGTTTATCTTGCGAATTCACGTGAAAGTTTGTGTTCCCTGTGAGGCGCACTACTTGGGATTAACTTGACTGCTCCAGCCAGGTGGCTCGTTGGTCTAGGGGTATGATTCCTGCTTTGGGTGCAGGAGATCCCGGGTTCAAATCCCGGACGAGCCCTGCCATTTTGACCGTGCTGAGGAGTAGGTGGAACTCAGCCCCGGTTGCAGCTCCTCAATGAAGAGTAGACGCCTGTTATAGCACGTGGATATAACAAGAATGCGGCACCAGTAAAGTACGTAGGTGGAATTCGGTAGAAAAGCAGACGGTAATTTTGCATGCAACGGAAAACAAGGTTGTCTTTGCGGGATATGTGCACCGTGAGTGGAGATTCAGCTTAATTGTGCGACAGTCTACCCTCATCTTACTAGCGACGGCAACAACCAAGGGGTGGCATGTAAGATTGAGCGTGGCTAAGAGTTTCTCATTATTAGTTAGCATCACACTTTGACAGAGCTGTGACAAGGCGAGTAGGGTGAGCTCAGGAAAGCCAGTAGCAAGCGCACTTGAAGTAGCCCTGAAGAACCGGATTATAAATTTTGCCAGCCATAATGGAACTAGGGGCGTTCTCAGTTACCAAATACCGGTGCAATAAGAGAGCAACAGTATTTGACGGTAAAATGACGCCATATCCGTCTAGCACACGACATTGCTTGTCTCTGCATACGCGGACGTGAGGTCATCTCGGAAATGAAATCCGAAATATAGGTTAAAATTGTTGTGTTCGCGCCCGGGATCGAACCGGGGACCTTCTGCGTGTAAAGCAGACGTGATAACCGCTACACCACGGAAACGACGGTTCTTTTTATGTACCACCCGGAGACTCGTAATAGCAACAGTTTGTCTTCTGTGTTAGCAAGGGCATCGGCTATGAGCTCCCTCCGATTCGTGAAGTTCCTGTAGTAAAAGACGTCGATGGAAACAACCCAACCGCGACAGACAGGGAGAACGCTGGCTGAGCTGTAGCCCTACATGGTGAGACCATCAAAGGTGGCGTCATTCACATGCAGTGCGTTTTCGGAACGAATAGGCTCGTTGGGCTAGGGGTATGATTCCTGCTTCGGGTGCAGGAGGTCCCGGGTTCAAATCCCGGGCGAGCCCTTGCGTTTTGTACAACGGTGCGGTAACAAATCGCATGGCGGCGGCTGTTTCGCGCATTTCCAGGCCTCCAAGTCAGCGCTAAAATCCGACAACCAGTTCTGAAACCGTTTCATGTTTCATTTGAGCCATGTGCACCCTGCTGATGGAACGTTTGAAGTTGATTTAAATGGTCACAGTAGAGATCGTAGCAAGTGTCTTGCTGAGTGCGACGAAAACGGGTTTCCGCCCGCAATCGAGCCGGGGACCTTCTGCGTGTTAGGCACGGCGCCTGGGCTCGGCGGCAGCTGCTGCTCTTTCCTTCCTTACGAGATACCGTCGATTCGCGCAGTCGTTATTGCAAAAGATGTCACCAAAGGCAATCGCTTCGTTAGCGGCACGGTGCCTGGGCTCGGCGGCAGCTCTACATGGAGGCACCAGCAGCCCAGCCAGGCCGCCGCCGGCACCGGTGCGCCACAGCCCAAGGAGTCGGCGGCCGCCCTGCAATGCCCCTGTCGTTGCATATTCCACCCGCCTCATATCCTCCCCATGTCTGACTCACTGCCCCAAATGACACTGCAGTGGACGTGTTTATTACTATCGCTTTTGGAAGAACCAAGGCGCAGTATTCTAGTGTCGAACCGGTACTGCAAATTGGGATTAAGCAAAAATTTATTGTGTGGTCGAGCGACAGCTTCGGCTCGCTCTTCCTACATGATCGCTTCTTGTGCGGAATAATTCCTAGCTCGCCGATGGCTTCAGAGTTGGTCTTCTCGAAGTTTTGCTTTCGCACTGCATTCCGCAATCTTTTCGTTATGAGTTGTGTGCTTCGGTTTCCCGACTTTCTTGTGTTTAGTGCGTTTGGCTTCTCTTAACCCTTAGCCACCGCTTGCCGAAATTTCCACACTATCATCTGTCGATCTGCAGAGCTCGATGAAGGCATCGCGGCCGTTCCTGAGCTCGTGGAACGGTCGAATCTGTAGTTGTTTCCAGATCTCTCCCACACAACGGCCTCCCAGAAGCTTGGATTACAGAAGTACGCCACTACTCCCAGCCGGAGATTCACGATTGAAAGCAGAATGACATGAGCTACACGCAGCTCCGATTTTTTTTTTTTTGTGTCTGACCTACTTTGAAAGACTTTGTAGTCGATTTACTTACTACTATCGCTGTTGGAAACCAGGTGATAACCGCACAGTATTCTAGAGACGATGAGGTAATGAAAATTTAGAATAAGTAAAACAGTATCAAAAGAAGTTGTGTGGTGGAGCAGCACATGCAATTCACGCTTCCTAGATATTCGTTACTGCATAGAATAATTCTTTTGTCTGCGGCGTCTTCAGTATCCGTCTTCTGGAAATTTTGCTTGCAGTATATTGTGCAGTCTTTTCGTTATGAGTTGGTGCTTGGTTTCCCGATGTTCTTTTGTTTAGTGCATTCGCCTTCTCTTAACCCTGAGAAACCACATACCGAAACTGAGGCACTGCCGGCTGTTCATAAGCAGTGCTCGATGCAGTTATTTCGCTTTTTATTCGTTGCCTTTAATATTCTTCTCATCAGTGGTGAGTGCTGCCTGCAGAAAGCGTTTATCTTGCGAATTCACGTGAAAGTTTGTGTTCCCTGTGAGGCGCACTACTTGGGATTAACTTGACTGCTCCAGCCAGGTGGCTCGTTGGTCTAGGGGTATGATTCCTGCTTTGGGTGCAGGAGATCCCGGGTTCAAATCCCGGACGAGCCCTGCCATTTTGACCGTGCTGAGGAGTAGGTGGAACTCAGCCCCGGTTGCAGCTCCTCAATGAAGAGTAGACGCCTGTTATAGCACGTGGATATAACAAGAATGCGGCACCAGTAAAGTACGTAGGTGGAATTCGGTAGAAAAGCAGACGGTAATTTTGCATGCAACGGAAAACAAGGTTGTCTTTGCGGGATATGTGCACCGTGAGTGGAGATTCAGCTTAATTGTGCGACAGTCTACCCTCATCTTACTAGCGACGGCAACAACCAAGGGGTGGCATGTAAGATTGAGCGTGGCTAAGAGTTTCTCATTATTAGTTAGCATCACACTTTGACAGAGCTGTGACAAGGCGAGTAGGGTGAGCTCAGGAAAGCCAGTAGCAAGCGCACTTGAAGTAGCCCTGAAGAACCGGATTATAAATTTTGCCAGCCATAATGGAACTAGGGGCGTTCTCAGTTACCAAATACCGGTGCAATAAGAGAGCAACAGTATTTGACGGTAAAATGACGCCATATCCGTCTAGCACACGACATTGCTTGTCTCTGCATACGCGGACGTGAGGTCATCTCGGAAATGAAATCCGAAATATAGGTTAAAATTGTTGTGTTCGCGCCCGGGATCGAACCGGGGACCTTCTGCGTGTAAAGCAGACGTGATAACCGCTACACCACGGAAACGACGGTTCTTTTCATGTACCACCCGGAGACTCGTAATAGCAACAGTTTGTCTTCTGTGTTAGCAAGGGCATCGGCTATGAGCTCCCTCCGATTCGTGAAGTTCCTGTAGTAAAAGACGTCGATGGAAACAACCCAACCGCGACAGACAGGGAGAACGCTGGCTGAGCTGTAGCCCTACATGGTGAGACCATCAAAGGTGGCGTCATTCACATGCAGTGCGTTTTCGGAACGAATAGGCTCGTTGGGCTAGGGGTATGATTCCTGCTTCGGGTGCAGGAGGTCCCGGGTTCAAATCCCGGGCGAGCCCTTGCGTTTTGTACAACGGTGCGGTAACAAATCGCATGGCGGCGGCTGTTTCGCGCATTTCCAGGCCTCCAAGTCAGCGCTAAAATCCGACAACCAGTTCTGAAACCGTTTCATGTTTCATTTGAGCCATGTGCACCCTGCTGATGGAACGTTTGAAGTTGATTTAAATGGTCACAGTAGAGATCGTAGCAAGTGTCTTGCTGAGTGCGACGAAAACGGGTTTCCGCCCGCAATCGAGCCGGGGACCTTCTGCGTGTTAGGCACGGCGCCTGGGCTCGGCGGCAGCTGCTGCTCTTTCCTTCCTTACGAGATACCGTCGATTCGCGCAGTCGTTATTGCAAAAGATGTCACCAAAGGCAATCGCTTCGTTAGCGGCACGGTGCCTGGGCTCGGCGGCAGCTCTACATGGAGGCACCAGCAGCCCAGCCAGGCCGCCGCCGGCACCGGTGCGCCACAGCCCAAGGAGTCGGCGGCCGCCCTGCAATGCCCCTGTCGTTGCATATTCCACCCGCCTCATATCCTCCCCATGTCTGACTCACTGCCCCAAATGACACTGCAGTGGACGTGTTTATTACTATCGCTTTTGGAAGAACCAAGGCGCAGTATTCTAGTGTCGAACCGGTACTGCAAATTGGGATTAAGCAAAAATTTATTGTGTGGTCGAGCGACAGCTTCGGCTCGCTCTTCCTACATGATCGCTTCTTGTGCGGAATAATTCCTAGCTCGCCGATGGCTTCAGAGTTGGTCTTCTCGAAGTTTTGCTTTCGCACTGCATTCCGCAATCTTTTCGTTATGAGTTGTGTGCTTCGGTTTCCCGACTTTCTTGTGTTTAGTGCGTTTGGCTTCTCTTAACCCTTAGCCACCGCTTGCCGAAATTTCCACACTATCATCTGTCGATCTGCAGAGCTCGATGAAGGCATCGCGGCCGTTCCTGAGCTCGTGGAACGGTCGAATCTGTAGTTGTTTCCAGATCTCTCCCACACAACGGCCTCCCAGAAGCTTGGATTACAGAAGTACGCCACTACTCCCAGCCGGAGATTCACGATTGAAAGCAGAATGACATGAGCTACACGCAGCTCCGATTTTTTTTTTTTTGTGTCTGACCTACTTTGAAAGACTTTGTAGTCGATTTACTTACTACTATCGCTGTTGGAAACCAGGTGATAACCGCACAGTATTCTAGAGACGATGAGGTAATGAAAATTTAGAATAAGTAAAACAGTATCAAAAGAAGTTGTGTGGTGGAGCAGCACATGCAATTCACGCTTCCTAGATATTCGTTACTGCATAGAATAATTCTTTTGTCTGCGGCGTCTTCAGTATCCGTCTTCTGGAAATTTTGCTTGCAGTATATTGTGCAGTCTTTTCGTTATGAGTTGGTGCTTGGTTTCCCGATGTTCTTTTGTTTAGTGCATTCGCCTTCTCTTAACCCTGAGAAACCACATACCGAAACTGAGGCACTGCCGGCTGTTCATAAGCAGTGCTCGATGCAGTTATTTCGCTTTTTATTCGTTGCCTTTAATATTCTTCTCATCAGTGGTGAGTGCTGCCTGCAGAAAGCGTTTATCTTGCGAATTCACGTGAAAGTTTGTGTTCCCTGTGAGGCGCACTACTTGGGATTAACTTGACTGCTCCAGCCAGGTGGCTCGTTGGTCTAGGGGTATGATTCCTGCTTTGGGTGCAGGAGATCCCGGGTTCAAATCCCGGACGAGCCCTGCCATTTTGACCGTGCTGAGGAGTAGGTGGAACTCAGCCCCGGTTGCAGCTCCTCAATGAAGAGTAGACGCCTGTTATAGCACGTGGATATAACAAGAATGCGGCACCAGTAAAGTACGTAGGTGGAATTCGGTAGAAAAGCAGACGGTAATTTTGCATGCAACGGAAAACAAGGTTGTCTTTGCGGGATATGTGCACCGTGAGTGGAGATTCAGCTTAATTGTGCGACAGTCTACCCTCATCTTACTAGCGACGGCAACAACCAAGGGGTGGCATGTAAGATTGAGCGTGGCTAAGAGTTTCTCATTATTAGTTAGCATCACACTTTGACAGAGCTGTGACAAGGCGAGTAGGGTGAGCTCAGGAAAGCCAGTAGCAAGCGCACTTGAAGTAGCCCTGAAGAACCGGATTATAAATTTTGCCAGCCATAATGGAACTAGGGGCGTTCTCAGTTACCAAATACCGGTGCAATAAGAGAGCAACAGTATTTGACGGTAAAATGACGCCATATCCGTCTAGCACACGACATTGCTTGTCTCTGCATACGCGGACGTGAGGTCATCTCGGAAATGAAATCCGAAATATAGGTTAAAATTGTTGTGTTCGCGCCCGGGATCGAACCGGGGACCTTCTGCGTGTAAAGCAGACGTGATAACCGCTACACCACGGAAACGACGGTTCTTTTCATGTACCACCCGGAGACTCGTAATAGCAACAGTTTGTCTTCTGTGTTAGCAAGGGCATCGGCTATGAGCTCCCTCCGATTCGTGAAGTTCCTGTAGTAAAAGACGTCGATGGAAACAACCCAACCGCGACAGACAGGGAGAACGCTGGCTGAGCTGTAGCCCTACATGGTGAGACCATCAAAGGTGGCGTCATTCACATGCAGTGCGTTTTCGGAACGAATAGGCTCGTTGGGCTAGGGGTATGATTCCTGCTTCGGGTGCAGGAGGTCCCGGGTTCAAATCCCGGGCGAGCCCTTGCGTTTTGTACAACGGTGCGGTAACAAATCGCATGGCGGCGGCTGTTTCGCGCATTTCCAGGCCTCCAAGTCAGCGCTAAAATCCGACAACCAGTTCTGAAACCGTTTCATGTTTCATTTGAGCCATGTGCACCCTGCTGATGGAACGTTTGAAGTTGATTTAAATGGTCACAGTAGAGATCGTAGCAAGTGTCTTGCTGAGTGCGACGAAAACGGGTTTCCGCCCGCAATCGAGCCGGGGACCTTCTGCGTGTTAGGCACGGCGCCTGGGCTCGGCGGCAGCTGCTGCTCTTTCCTTCCTTACGAGATACCGTCGATTCGCGCAGTCGTTATTGCAAAAGATGTCACCAAAGGCAATCGCTTCGTTAGCGGCACGGTGCCTGGGCTCGGCGGCAGCTCTACATGGAGGCACCAGCAGCCCAGCCAGGCCGCCGCCGGCACCGGTGCGCCACAGCCCAAGGAGTCGGCGGCCGCCCTGCAATGCCCCTGTCGTTGCATATTCCACCCGCCTCATATCCTCCCCATGTCTGACTCACTGCCCCAAATGACACTGCAGTGGACGTGTTTATTACTATCGCTTTTGGAAGAACCAAGGCGCAGTATTCTAGTGTCGAACCGGTACTGCAAATTGGGATTAAGCAAAAATTTATTGTGTGGTCGAGCGACAGCTTCGGCTCGCTCTTCCTACATGATCGCTTCTTGTGCGGAATAATTCCTAGCTCGCCGATGGCTTCAGAGTTGGTCTTCTCGAAGTTTTGCTTTCGCACTGCATACCGCAATCTTTTCGTTATGAGTTGTGTGCTTCGGTTTCCCGACTTTCTTGTGTTTAGTGCGTTTGGCTTCTCTTAACCCTTAGCCACCGCTTGCCGAAATTTCCACACTATCATCTGTCGATCTGCAGAGCTCGATGAAGGCATCGCGGCCGTTCCTGAGCTCGTGGAACGGTCGAATCTGTAGTTGTTTCCAGATCTCTCCCACACAACGGCCTCCCAGAAGCTTGGATTACAGAAGTACGCCACTACTCCCAGCCGGAGATTCACGATTGAAAGCAGAATGACATGAGCTACACGCAGCTCCGATTTTTTTTTTTTTTGTGTCTGACCTACTTTGAAAGACTTTGTAGTCGATTTACTTACTACTATCGCTGTTGGAAACCAGGTGATAACCGCACAGTATTCTAGAGACGATGAGGTAATGAAAATTTAGAATAAGTAAAACAGTATCAAAAGAAGTTGTGTGGTGGAGCAGCACATGCAATTCACGCTTCCTAGATATTCGTTACTGCATAGAATAATTCTTTTGTCTGCGGCGTCTTCAGTATCCGTCTTCTGGAAATTTTGCTTGCAGTATATTGTGCAATCTTTTCGTTATGAGTTGGTGCTTGGTTTCCCGATGTTCTTTTGTTTAGTGCATTCGCCTTCTCTTAACCCTGAGAAACCACATACCGAAACTGAGGCACTGCCGGCTGTTCATAAGCAGTGCTCGATGCAGTTATTTCGCTTTTTATTCGTTGCCTTTAATATTCTTCTCATCAGTGGTGAGTGCTGCCTGCAGAAAGCGTTTATCTTGCGAATTCACGTGAAAGTTTGTGTTCCCTGTGAGGCGCACTACTTGGGATTAACTTGACTGCTCCAGCCAGGTGGCTCGTTGGTCTAGGGGTATGATTCCTGCTTTGGGTGCAGGAGATCCCGGGTTCAAATCCCGGACGAGCCCTGCCATTTTGACCGTGCTGAAGAGTAGGTGGAACTCAGCCCCGGTTGCAGCTCCTCAATGAAGAGTAGACGCCTGTTATAGCACGTGGATATAACAAGAATGCGGCACCAGTAAAGTACGTAGGTGGAATTCGGTAGAAAAGCAGACGGTAATTTTGCATGCAACGGAAAACAAGGTTGTCTTTGCGGGATATGTGCACCGTGAGTGGAGATTCAGCTTAATTGTGCGACAGTCTACCCTCATCTTACTAGCGACGGCAACAACCAAGGGGTGGCATGTAAGATTGAGCGTGGCTAAGAGTTTCTCATTATTAGTTAGCATCACACTTTGACAGAGCTGTGACAAGGCGAGTAGGGTGAGCTCAGGAAAGCCAGTAGCAAGCGCACTTGAAGTAGCCCTGAAGAACCGGATTATAAATTTTGCCAGCCATAATGGAACTAGGGGCGTTCTCAGTTACCAAATACCGGTGCAATAAGAGAGCAACAGTATTTGACGGTAAAATGACGCCATATCCGTCTAGCATACGACATTGCTTGTCTCTGCATACGCGGACGTGAGGTCATCTCGGAAATGAAATCCGAAATATAGGTTAAAATTGTTGTGTTCGCGCCCGGGATCGAACCGGGGACCTTCTGCGTGTAAAGCAGACGTGATAACCGCTACACCACGGAAACGACGGTTCTTTTCATGTACCACCCGGAGACTCGTAATAGCAACAGTTTGTCTTCTGTGTTAGCAAGGGCATCGGCTATGAGCTCCCTCCGATTCGTGAAGTTCCTGTAGTAAAAGACGTCGATGGAAACAACCCAACCGCGACAGACAGGGAGAACGCTGGCTGAGCTGCAGCCCTACATGGTGAGACCATCAAAGGTGGCGTCATTCACATGCAGTGCGTTTTCGGAACGAATAGGCTCGTTGGTCTAGGGGTATGATTCCTGCTTCGGGTGCAGGAGGTCCCGGGTTCAAATCCCGGGCGAGCCCTTGCGTTTTGTACAACGG
This sequence comes from Schistocerca piceifrons, assembly GCF_021461385.2. Classification (NCBI taxonomy): domain Eukaryota; kingdom Metazoa; phylum Arthropoda; class Insecta; order Orthoptera; family Acrididae; genus Schistocerca; species Schistocerca piceifrons. Next base: position 423,543 of record NW_025728774.1, on the reverse strand, counting down.
TGCGGTAACAAATCGCATGGCGGCGGCTGTTTCGCGCATTTCCAGGCCTCCAAGTCAGCGCTAAAATCCGACAACCAGTTCTGAAACCGTTTCATGTTTCATTTGAGCCATGTGCACCCTGCTGATGGAACGTTTGAAGTTGATTTAAATGGTCACAGTAGAGATCGTAGCAAGTGTCTTGCTGAGTGCGACGAAAACGGGTTTCCGCCCGCAATCGAGCCGGGGACCTTCTGCGTGTTAGGCACGGCGCCTGGGCTCGGCGGCAGCTGCTGCTCTTTCCTTCCTTACGAGATACCGTCGATTCGCGCAGTCGTTATTGCAAAAGATGTCACCAAAGGCAATCGCTTCGTTAGCGGCACGGTGCCTGGGCTCGGCGGCAGCTCTACATGGAGGCACCAGCAGCCCAGCCAGGCCGCCGCCGGCACCGGTGCGCCACAGCCCAAGGAGTCGGCGGCCGCCCTGCAATGCCCCTGTCGTTGCATATTCCACCCGCCTCATATCCTCCCCATGTCTGACTCACTGCCCCAAATGACACTGCAGTGGACGTGTTTATTACTATCGCTTTTGGAAGAACCAAGGCGCAGTATTCTAGTGTCGAACCGGTACTGCAAATTGGGATTAAGCAAAAATTTATTGTGTGGTCGAGCGACAGCTTCGGCTCGCTCTTCCTACATGATCGCTTCTTGTGCGGAATAATTCCTAGCTCGCCGATGGCTTCAGAGTTGGTCTTCTCGAAGTTTTGCTTTCGCACTGCATTCCGCAATCTTTTCGTTATGAGTTGTGTGCTTCGGTTTCCCGACTTTCTTGTGTTTAGTGCGTTTGGCTTCTCTTAACCCTTAGCCACCGCTTGCCGAAATTTCCACACTATCATCTGTCGATCTGCAGAGCTCGATGAAGGCATCGCGGCCGTTCCTGAGCTCGTGGAACGGTCGAATCTGTAGTTGTTTCCAGATCTCTCCCACACAACGGCCTCCCAGAAGCTTGGATTACAGAAGTACGCCACTACTCCCAGCCGGAGATTCACGATTGAAAGCAGAATGACATGAGCTACACGCAGCTCCGATTTTTTTTTTTTTGTGTCTGACCTACTTTGAAAGACTTTGTAGTCGATTTACTTACTACTATCGCTGTTGGAAACCAGGTGATAACCGCACAGTATTCTAGAGACGATGAGGTAATGAAAATTTAGAATAAGTAAAACAGTATCAAAAGAAGTTGTGTGGTGGAGCAGCACATGCAATTCACGCTTCCTAGATATTCGTTACTGCATAGAATAATTCTTTTGTCTGCGGCGTCTTCAGTATCCGTCTTCTGGAAATTTTGCTTGCAGTATATTGTGCAATCTTTTCGTTATGAGTTGGTGCTTGGTTTCCCGATGTTCTTTTGTTTAGTGCATTCGCCTTCTCTTAACCCTGAGAAACCACATACCGAAACTGAGGCACTGCCGGCTGTTCATAAGCAGTGCTCGATGCAGTTATTTCGCTTTTTATTCGTTGCCTTTAATATTCTTCTCATCAGTGGTGAGTGCTGCCTGCAGAAAGCGTTTATCTTGCGAATTCACGTGAAAGTTTGTGTTCCCTGTGAGGCGCACTACTTGGGATTAACTTGACTGCTCCAGCCAGGTGGCTCGTTGGTCTAGGGGTATGATTCCTGCTTTGGGTGCAGGAGATCCCGGGTTCAAATCCCGGACGAGCCCTGCCATTTTGACCGTGCTGAAGAGTAGGTGGAACTCAGCCCCGGTTGCAGCTCCTCAATGAAGAGTAGACGCCTGTTATAGCACGTGGATATAACAAGAATGCGGCACCAGTAAAGTACGTAGGTGGAATTCGGTAGAAAAGCAGACGGTAATTTTGCATGCAACGGAAAACAAGGTTGTCTTTGCGGGATATGTGCACCGTGAGTGGAGATTCAGCTTAATTGTGCGACAGTCTACCCTCATCTTACTAGCGACGGCAACAACCAAGGGGTGGCATGTAAGATTGAGCGTGGCTAAGAGTTTCTCATTATTAGTTAGCATCACACTTTGACAGAGCTGTGACAAGGCGAGTAGGGTGAGCTCAGGAAAGCCAGTAGCAAGCGCACTTGAAGTAGCCCTGAAGAACCGGATTATAAATTTTGCCAGCCATAATGGAACTAGGGGCGTTCTCAGTTACCAAATACCGGTGCAATAAGAGAGCAACAGTATTTGACGGTAAAATGACGCCATATCCGTCTAGCATACGACATTGCTTGTCTCTGCATACGCGGACGTGAGGTCATCTCGGAAATGAAATCCGAAATATAGGTTAAAATTGTTGTGTTCGCGCCCGGGATCGAACCGGGGACCTTCTGCGTGTAAAGCAGACGTGATAACCGCTACACCACGGAAACGACGGTTCTTTTCATGTACCCCCCGGAGACTCGTAATAGCAACAGTTTGTCTTCTGTGTTAGCAAGGGCATCGGCTATGAGCTCCCTCCGATTCGTGAAGTTCCTGTAGTAAAAGACGTCGATGGAAACAACCCAACCGCGACAGACAGGGAGAACGCTGGCTGAGCTGCAGCCCTACATGGTGAGACCATCAAAGGTGGCGTCATTCACATGCAGTGCGTTTTCGGAACGAATAGGCTCGTTGGTCTAGGGGTATGATTCCTGCTTCGGGTGCAGGAGGTCCCGGGTTCAAATCCCGGGCGAGCCCTTGCGTTTTGTACAACGGTGCGGTAACAAATCGCATGGCGGCGGCTGTTTCGCGCATTTCCAGGCCTCCAAGTCAGCGCTAAAATCCGACAACCAGTTCTGAAACCGTTTCATGTTTCATTTGAGCCATGTGCACCCTGCTGATGGAACGTTTGAAGTTGATTTAAATGGTCACAGTAGAGATCGTAGCAAGTGTCTTGCTGAGTGCGACGAAAACGGGTTTCCGCCCGCAATCGAGCCGGGGACCTTCTGCGTGTTAGGCACGGCGCCTGGGCTCGGCGGCAGCTGCTGCTCTTTCCTTCCTTACGAGATACCGTCGATTCGCGCAGTCGTTATTGCAAAAGATGTCACCAAAGGCAATCGCTTCGTTAGCGGCACGGCGCCTGGGCTCGGCGGCAGCTGCTGCTCTTTCCTTCCTTACGAGATACCGTCGATTCGCGCAGTCGTTATTGCAAAAGATGTCACCAAAGGCAATCGCTTCGTTAGCGGCACGGTGCCTGGGCTCGGCGGCAGCTCTACATGGAGGCACCAGCAGCCCAGCCAGGCCGCCGCCGGCACCGGTGCGCCACAGCCCAAGGAGTCGGCGGCCGCCCTGCAATGCCCCTGTCGTTGCATATTCCACCCGCCTCATATCCTCCCCATGTCTGACTCACTGCCCCAAATGACACTGCAGTGGACGTGTTTATTACTATCGCTTTTGGAAGAACCAAGGCGCAGTATTCTAGTGTCGAACCGGTACTGCAAATTGGGATTAAGCAAAAATTTATTGTGTGGTCGAGCGACAGCTTCGGCTCGCTCTTCCTACATGATCGCTTCTTGTGCGGAATAATTCCTAGCTCGCCGATGGCTTCAGAGTTGGTCTTCTCGAAGTTTTGCTTTCGCACTGCATTCCGCAATCTTTTCGTTATGAGTTGTGTGCTTCGGTTTCCCGACTTTCTTGTGTTTAGTGCGTTTGGCTTCTCTTAACCCTTAGCCACCGCTTGCCGAAATTTCCACACTATCATCTGTCGATCTGCAGAGCTCGATGAAGGCATCGCGGCCGTTCCTGAGCTCGTGGAACGGTCGAATCTGTAGTTGTTTCCAGATCTCTCCCACACAACGGCCTCCCAGAAGCTTGGATTACAGAAGTACGCCACTACTCCCAGCCGGAGATTCACGATTGAAAGCAGAATGACATGAGCTACACGCAGCTCCGATTTTTTTTTTTGTGTCTGACCTACTTTGAAAGACTTTGTAGTCGATTTACTTACTACTATCGCTGTTGGAAACCAGGTGATAACCGCACAGTATTCTAGAGACGATGAGGTAATGAAAATTTAGAATAAGTAAAACAGTATCAAAAGAAGTTGTGTGGTGGAGCAGCACATGCAATTCACGCTTCCTAGATATTCGTTACTGCATAGAATAATTCTTTTGTCTGCGGCGTCTTCAGTATCCGTCTTCTGGAAATTTTGCTTGCAGTATATTGTGCAATCTTTTCGTTATGAGTTGGTGCTTGGTTTCCCGATGTTCTTTTGTTTAGTGCATTCGCCTTCTCTTAACCCTGAGAAACCACATACCGAAACTGAGGCACTGCCGGCTGTTCATAAGCAGTGCTCGATGCAGTTATTTCGCTTTTTATTCGTTGCCTTTAATATTCTTCTCATCAGTGGTGAGTGCTGCCTGCAGAAAGCGTTTATCTTGCGAATTCACGTGAAAGTTTGTGTTCCCTGTGAGGCGCACTACTTGGGATTAACTTGACTGCTCCAGCCAGGTGGCTCGTTGGTCTAGGGGTATGATTCCTGCTTTGGGTGCAGGAGATCCCGGGTTCAAATCCCGGACGAGCCCTGCCATTTTGACCGTGCTGAAGAGTAGGTGGAACTCAGCCCCGGTTGCAGCTCCTCAATGAAGAGTAGACGCCTGTTATAGCACGTGGATATAACAAGAATGCGGCACCAGTAAAGTACGTAGGTGGAATTCGGTAGAAAAGCAGGCGGTAATTTTGCATGCAACGGAAAACAAGGTTGTCTTTGCGGGATATGTGCACCGTGAGTGGAGATTCAGCTTAATTGTGCGACAGTCTACCCTCATCTTACTAGCGACGGCAACAACCAAGGGGTGGCTTGTAAGATTGAGCGTGGCTAAGAGTTTCTCATTATTAATTAGCATCACACTTTGACAGAGCTGTGACAAGGCGAGTAGGGTGAGCTCAGGAAAGCCAGTAGCAAGCGCACTTGAAGTAGCCCTGAAGAACCGGATTATAAATTTTGCCAGCCATAATGGAACTAGGGGCGTTCTCAGTTACCAAATACCGGTGCAATAAGAGAGCAACAGTATTTGACGGTAAAATGACGCCATATCCGTCTAGCATACGACATTGCTTGTCTCTGCATACGCGGACGTGAGGTCATCTCGGAAATGAAATCCGAAATATAGGTTAAAATTGTTGTGTTCGCGCCCGGGATCGAACCGGGGACCTTCTGCGTGTAAAGCAGACGTGATAACCGCTACACCACGGAAACGACGGTTCTTTTCATGTACCACCCGGAGACTCGTAATAGCAACAGTTTGTCTTCTGTGTTAGCAAGGGCATCGGCTATGAGCTCCCTCCGATTCGTGAAGTTCCTGTAGTAAAAGACGTCGATGGAAACAACCCAACCGCGACAGACAGGGAGAACGCTGGCTGAGCTGCAGCCCTACATGGTGAGACCATCAAAGGTGGCGTCATTCACATGCAGTGCGTTTTCGGAACGAATAGGCTCGTTGGTCTAGGGGTATGATTCCTGCTTCGGGTGCAGGAGGTCCCGGGTTCAAATCCCGGGCGAGCCCTTGCGTTTTGTACAACGGTGCGGTAACAAATCGCATGGCGGCGGCTGTTTCGCGCATTTCCAGGCCTCCAAGTCAGCGCTAAAATCCGACAACCAGTTCTGAAACCGTTTCATGTTTCATTTGAGCCATGTGCACCCTGCTGATGGAACGTTTGAAGTTGATTTAAATGGTCACAGTAGAGATCGTAGCAAGTGTCTTGCTGAGTGCGACGAAAACGGGTTTCCGCCCGCAATCGAGCCGGGGACCTTCTGCGTGTTAGGCACGGCGCCTGGGCTCGGCGGCAGCTGCTGCTCTTTCCTTCCTTACGAGATACCGTCGATTCGCGCAGTCGTTATTGCAAAAGATGTCACCAAAGGCAATCGCTTCGTTAGCGGCACGGTGCCTGGGCTCGGCGGCAGCTCTACATGGAGGCACCAGCAGCCCAGCCAGGCCGCCGCCGGCACCGGTGCGCCACAGCCCAAGGAGTCGGCGGCCGCCCTGCAATGCCCCTGTCGTTGCATATTCCACCCGCCTCATATCCTCCCCATGTCTGACTCACTGCCCCAAATGACACTGCAGTGGACGTGTTTATTACTATCGCTTTTGGAAGAACCAAGGCGCAGTATTCTAGTGTCGAACCGGTACTGCAAATTGGGATTAAGCAAAAATTTATTGTGTGGTCGAGCGACAGCTTCGGCTCGCTCTTCCTACATGATCGCTTCTTGTGCGGAATAATTCCTAGCTCGCCGATGGCTTCAGAGTTGGTCTTCTCGAAGTTTTGCTTTCGCACTGCATTCCGCAATCTTTTCGTTATGAGTTGTGTGCTTCGGTTTCCCGACTTTCTTGTGTTTAGTGCGTTTGGCTTCTCTTAACCCTTAGCCACCGCTTGCCGAAATTTCCACACTATCATCTGTCGATCTGCAGAGCTCGATGAAGGCATCGCGGCCGTTCCTGAGCTCGTGGAACGGTCGAATCTGTAGTTGTTTCCAGATCTCTCCCACACAACGGCCTCCCAGAAGCTTGGATTACAGAAGTACGCCACTACTCCCAGCCGGAGATTCACGATTGAAAGCAGAATGACATGAGCTACACGCAGCTCCGATTTTTTTTTTTTTGTGTCTGACCTACTTTGAAAGACTTTGTAGTCGATTTACTTACTACTATCGCTGTTGGAAACCAGGTGATAACCGCACAGTATTCTAGAGACGATGAGGTAATGAAAATTTAGAATAAGTAAAACAGTATCAAAAGAAGTTGTGTGGTGGAGCAGCACATGCAATTCACACTTCCTAGATATTCGTTACTGCATAGAATAATTCTTTTGTCTGCGGCGTCTTCAGTATCCGTCTTCTGGAAATTTTGCTTGCAGTATATTGTGCAATCTTTTCGTTATGAGTTGGTGCTTGGTTTCCCGATGTTCTTTTGTTTAGTGCATTCGCCTTCTCTTAACCCTGAGAAACCACATACCGAAACTGAGGCACTGCCGGCTGTTCATAAGCAGTGCTCGATGCAGTTATTTCGCTTTTTATTCGTTGCCTTTAATATTCTTCTCATCAGTGGTGAGTGCTGCCTGCAGAAAGCGTTTATCTTGCGAATTCACGTGAAAGTTTGTGTTCCCTGTGAGGCGCACTACTTGGGATTAACTTGACTGCTCCAGCCAGGTGGCTCGTTGGTCTAGGGGTATGATTCCTGCTTTGGGTGCAGGAGATCCCGGGTTCAAATCCCGGACGAGCCCTGCCATTTTGACCGTGCTGAAGAGTAGGTGGAACTCAGCCCCGGTTGCAGCTCCTCAATGAAGAGTAGACGCCTGTTATAGCACGTGGATATAACAAGAATGCGGCACCAGTAAAGTACGTAGGTGGAATTCGGTAGAAAAGCAGACAGTAATTTTGCATGCAACGGAAAACAAGGTTGTCTTTGCGGGATATGTGCACCGTGAGTGGAGATTCAGCTTAATTGTGCGACAGTCTACCCTCATCTTACTAGCGACGGCAACAACCAAGGGGTGGCATGTAAGATTGAGCGTGGCTAAGAGTTTCTCATTATTAGTTAGCATCACACTTTGACAGAGCTGTGACAAGGCGAGTAGGGTGAGCTCAGGAAAGCCAGTAGCAAGCGCACTTGAAGTAGCCCTGAAGAACCGGATTATAAATTTTGCCAGCCATAATGGAACTAGGGGCGTTCTCAGTTACCAAATACCGGTGCAATAAGAGAGCAACAGTATTTGACGGTAAAATGACGCCATATCCGTCTAGCATACGATATTGCTTGTCTCTGCATACGCGGACGTGAGGTCATCTCGGAAATGAAATCCGAAATATAGGTTAAAATTGTTGTGTTCGCGCCCGGGATCGAACCGGGGACCTTCTGCGTGTAAAGCAGACGTGATAACCGCTACACCACGGAAACGACGGTTCTTTTCATGTACCACCCGGAGACTCGTAATAGCAACAGTTTGTCTTCTGTGTTAGCAAGGGCATCGGCTATGAGCTCCCTCCGATTCGTGAAGTTCCTGTAGTAAAAGACGTCGATGGAAACAACCCAACCGCGACAGACAGGGAGAACGCTGGCTGAGCTGCAGCCCTACATGGTGAGACCATCAAAGGTGGCGTCATTCACATGCAGTGCGTTTTCGGAACGAATAGGCTCGTTGGTCTAGGGGTATGATTCCTGCTTCGGGTGCAGGAGGTCCCGGGTTCAAATCCCGGGCGAGCCCTTGCGTTTTGTACAACGGTGCGGTAACAAATCGCATGGCGGCGGCTGTTTCGCGCATTTCCAGGCCTCCAAGTCAGCGCTAAAATCCGACAACCAGTTCTGAAACCGTTTCATGTTTCATTTGAGCCATGTGCACCCTGCTGATGGAACGTTTGAAGTTGATTTAAATGGTCACAGTAGAGATCGTAGCAAGTGTCTTGCTGAGTGCGACGAAAACGGGTTTCCGCCCGCAATCGAGCCGGGGACCTTCTGCGTGTTAGGCACGGCGCCTGGGCTCGGCGGCAGCTGCTGCTCTTTCCTTCCTTACGAGATACCGTCGATTCGCGCAGTCGTTATTGCAAAAGATGTCACCAAAGGCAATCGCTTCGTTAGCGGCACGGTGCCTGGGCTCGGCGGCAGCTCTACATGGAGGCACCAGCAGCCCAGCCAGGCCGCCGCCGGCACCGGTGCGCCACAGCCCAAGGAGTCGGCGGCCGCCCTGCAATGCCCCTGTCGTTGCATATTCCACCCGCCTCATATCCTCCCCATGTCTGACTCACTGCCCCAAATGACACTGCAGTGGACGTGTTTATTACTATCGCTTTTGGAAGAACCAAGGCGCAGTATTCTAGTGTCGAACCGGTACTGCAAATTGGGATTAAGCAAAAATTTATTGTGTGGTCGAGCGACAGCTTCGGCTCGCTCTTCCTACATGATCGCTTCTTGTGCGGAATAATTCCTAGCTCGCCGATGGCTTCAGAGTTGGTCTTCTCGAAGTTTTGCTTTCGCACTGCATTCCGCAATCTTTTCGTTATGAGTTGTGTGCTTCGGTTTCCCGACTTTCTTGTGTTTAGTGCGTTTGGCTTCTCTTAACCCTTAGCCACCGCTTGCCGAAATTTCCACACTATCATCTGTCGATCTGCAGAGCTCGATGAAGGCATCGCGGCCGTTCCTGAGCTCGTGGAACGGTCGAATCTGTAGTTGTTTCCAGATCTCTCCCACACAACGGCCTCCCAGAAGCTTGGATTACAGAAGTACGCCACTACTCCCAGCCGGAGATTCACGATTGAAAGCAGAATGACATGAGCTACACGCAGCTCCGATTTTTTTTTTTTTGTGTCTGACCTACTTTGAAAGACTTTGTAGTCGATTTACTTACTACTATCGCTGTTGGAAACCAGGTGATAACCGCACAGTATTCTAGAGACGATGAGGTAATGAAAATTTAGAATAAGTAAAACAGTATCAAAAGAAGTTGTGTGGTGGAGCAGCACATGCAATTCACACTTCCTAGATATTCGTTACTGCATAGAATAATTCTTTTGTCTGCGGCGTCTTCAGTATCCGTCTTCTGGAAATTTTGCTTGCAGTATATTGTGCAACCTTTTCGTTATGAGTTGGTGCTTGGTTTCCCGATGTTCTTTTGTTTAGTGCATTCGCCTTCTCTTAACCCTGAGAAACCACATACCGAAACTGAGGCACTGCCGGCTGTTCATAAGCAGTGCTCGATGCAGTTATTTCGCTTTTTATTCGTTGCCTTTAATATTCTTCTCATCAGTGGTGAGTGCTGCCTGCAGAAAGCGTTTATCTTGCGAATTCACGTGAAAGTTTGTGTTCCCTGTGAGGCGCACTACTTGGGATTAACTTGACTGCTCCAGCCAGGTGGCTCGTTGGTCTAGGGGTATGATTCCTGCTTTGGGTGCAGGAGATCCCGGGTTCAAATCCCGGACGAGCCCTGCCATTTTGACCGTGCTGAAGAGTAGGTGGAACTCAGCCCCGGTTGCAGCTCCTCAATGAAGAGTAGACGCCTGTTATAGCACGTGGATATAACAAGAATGCGGCACCAGTAAAGTACGTAGGTGGAATTCGGTAGAAAAGCAGACGGTAATTTTGCATGCAACGGAAAACAAGGTTGTCTTTGCGGGATATGTGCACCGTGAGTGGAGATTCAGCTTAATTGTGCGACAGTCTACCCTCATCTTACTAGCGACGGCAACAACCAAGGGGTGGCATGTAAGATTGAGCGTGGCTAAGAGTTTCTCATTATTAGTTAGCATCACACTTTGACAGAGCTGTGACAAGGCGAGTAGGGTGAGCTCAGGAAAGCCAGTAGCAAGCGCACTTGAAGTAGCCCTGAAGAACCGGATTATAAATTTTGCCAGCCATAATGGAACTAGGGGCGTTCTCAGTTACCAAATACCGGTGCAATAAGAGAGCAACAGTATTTGACGGTAAAATGACGCCATATCCGTCTAGCATACGATATTGCTTGTCTCTGCATACGCGGACGTGAGGTCATCTCGGAAATGAAATCCGAAATATAGGTTAAAATTGTTGTGTTCGCGCCCGGGATCGAACCGGGGACCTTCTGCGTGTAAAGCAGACGTGATAACCGCTACACCACGGAAACGACGGTTCTTTTCATGTACCACCCGGAGACTCGTAATAGCAACAGTTTGTCTTCTGTGTTAGCAAGGGCATCGGCTATGAGCTCCCTCCGATTCGTGAAGTTCCTGTAGTAAAAGACGTCGATGGAAACAACCCAACCGCGACAGACAGGGAGAACGCTGGCTGAGCTGCAGCCCTACATGGTGAGACCATCAAAGGTGGCGTCATTCACATGCAGTGCGTTTTCGGAACGAATAGGCTCGTTGGTCTAGGGGTATGATTCCTGCTTCGGGTGCAGGAGGTCCCGGGTTCAAATCCCGGGCGAGCCCTTGCGTTTTGTACAACGGTGCGGTAACAAATCGCATGGCGGCGGCTGTTTCGCGCATTTCCAGGCCTCCAAGTCAGCGCTAAAATCCGACAACCAGTTCTGAAACCGTTTCATGTTTCATTTGAGCCATGTGCACCCTGCTGATGGAACGTTTGAAGTTGATTTAAATGGTCACAGTAGAGATCGTAGCAAGTGTCTTGCTGAGTGCGACGAAAACGGGTTTCCGCCCGCAATCGAGCCGGGGACCTTCTGCGTGTTAGGCACGGCGCCTGGGCTCGGCGGCAGCTGCTGCTCTTTCCTTCCTTACGAGATACCGTCGATTCGCGCAGTCGTTATTGCAAAAGATGTCACCAAAGGCAATCGCTTCGTTAGCGGCACGGTGCCTGGGCTCGGCGGCAGCTCTACATGGAGGCACCAGCAGCCCAGCCAGGCCGCCGCCGGCACCGGTGCGCCACAGCCCAAGGAGTCGGCGGCCGCCCTGCAATGCCCCTGTCGTTGCATATTCCACCCGCCTCATATCCTCCCCATGTCTGACTCACTGCCCCAAATGACACTGCAGTGGACGTGTTTATTACTATCGCTTTTGGAAGAACCAAGGCGCAGTATTCTAGTGTCGAACCGGTACTGCAAATTGGGATTAAGCAAAAATTTATTGTGTGGTCGAGCGACAGCTTCGGCTCGCTCTTCCTACATGATCGCTTCTTGTGCGGAATAATTCCTAGCTCGCCGATGGCTTCAGAGTTGGTCTTCTCGAAGTTTTGCTTTCGCACTGCATTCCGCAATCTTTTCGTTATGAGTTGTGTGCTTCGGTTTCCCGACTTTCTTGTGTTTAGTGCGTTTGGCTTCTCTTAACCCTTAGCCACCGCTTGCCGAAATTTCCACACTATCATCTGTCGATCTGCAGAGCTCGATGAAGGCATCGCGGCCGTTCCTGAGCTCGTGGAACGGTCGAATCTGTAGTTGTTTCCAGATCTTTCCCACACAACGGCCTCCCAGAAGCTTGGATTACAGAAGTACGCCACTACTCCCAGCCGGAGATTCACGATTGAAAGCAGAATGACATGAGCTACACGCAGCTCCGATTTTTTTTTTTTGTGTCTGACCTACTTTGAAAGACTTTGTAGTCGATTTACTTACTACTATCGCTGTTGGAAACCAGGTGATAACCGCACAGTATTCTAGAGACGATGAGGTAATGAAAATTTAGAATAAGTAAAACAGTATCAAAAGAAGTTGTGTGGTGGAGCAGCACATGCAATTCACACTTCCTAGATATTCGTTACTGCATAGAATAATTCTTTTGTCTGCGGCGTCTTCAGTATCCGTCTTCTGGAAATTTTGCTTGCAGTATATTGTGCAATCTTTTCGTTATGAGTTGGTGCTTGGTTTCCCGATGTTCTTTTGTTTAGTGCATTCGCCTTCTCTTAACCCTGAGAAACCACATACCGAAACTGAGGCACTGCCGGCTGTTCATAAGCAGTGCTCGATGCAGTTATTTCGCTTTTTATTCGTTGCCTTTAATATTCTTCTCATCAGTGGTGAGTGCTGCCTGCAGAAAGCGTTTATCTTGCGAATTCACGTGAAAGTTTGTGTTCCCTGTGAGGCGCACTACTTGGGATTAACTTGACTGCTCCAGCCAGGTGGCTCGTTGGTCTAGGGGTATGATTCCTGCTTTGGGTGCAGGAGATCCCGGGTTCAAATCCCGGACGAGCCCTGCCATTTTGACCGTGCTGAAGAGTAGGTGGAACTCAGCCCCGGTTGCAGCTCCTCAATGAAGAGTAGACGCCTGTTATAGCACGTGGATATAACAAGAATGCGGCACCAGTAAAGTACGTAGGTGGAATTCGGTAGAAAAGCAGACGGTAATTTTGCATGCAACGGAAAACAAGGTTGTCTTTGCGGGATATGTGCACCGTGAGTGGAGATTCAGCTTAATTGTGCGACAGTCTACCCTCATCTTACTAGCGACGGCAACAACCAAGGGGTGGCATGTAAGATTGAGCGTGGCTAAGAGTTTCTCATTATTAGTTAGCATCACACTTTGACAGAGCTGTGACAAGGCGAGTAGGGTGAGCTCAGGAAAGCCAGTAGCAAGCGCACTTGAAGTAGCCCTGAAGAACCGGATTATAAATTTTGCCAGCCATAATGGAACTAGGGGCGTTCTCAGTTACCAAATACCGGTGCAATAAGAGAGCAACAGTATTTGACGGTAAAATGACGCCATATCCGTCTAGCATACGACATTGCTTGTCTCTGCATACGCGGACGTGAGGTCATCTCGGAAATGAAATCCGAAATATAGGTTAAAATTGTTGTGTTCGCGCCCGGGATCGAACCGGGGACCTTCTGCGTGTAAAGCAGACGTGATAACCGCTACACCACGGAAACGACGGTTCTTTTCATGTACCACCCGGAGACTCGTAATAGCAACAGTTTGTCTTCTGTGTTAGCAAGGGCATCGGCTATGAGCTCCCTCCGATTCGTGAAGTTCCTGTAGTAAAAGACGTCGATGGAAACAACCCAACCGCGACAGACAGGGAGAACGCTGGCTGAGCTGCAGCCCTACATGGTGAGACCATCAAAGGTGGCGTCATTCACATGCAGTGCGTTTTCGGAACGAATAGGCTCGTTGGTCTAGGGGTATGATTCCTGCTTCGGGTGCAGGAGGTCCCGGGTTCAAATCCCGGGCGAGCCCTTGCGTTTTGTACAACGGTGCGGTAACAAATCGCATGGCGGCGGCTGTTTCGCGCATTTCCAGGCCTCCAAGTCAGCGCTAAAATCCGACAACCAGTTCTGAAACCGTTTCATGTTTCATTTGAGCCATGTGCACCCTGCTGATGGAACGTTTGAAGTTGATTTAAATGGTCACAGTAGAGATCGTAGCAAGTGTCTTGCTGAGTGCGACGAAAACGGGTTTCCGCCCGCAATCGAGCCGGGGACCTTCTGCGTGTTAGGCACGGCGCCTGGGCTCGGCGGCAGCTGCTGCTCTTTCCTTCCTTACGAGATACCGTCGATTCGCGCAGTCGTTATTGCAAAAGATGTCACCAAAGGCAATCGCTTCGTTAGCGGCACGGTGCCTGGGCTCGGCGGCAGCTCTACATGGAGGCACCAGCAGCCCAGCCAGGCCGCCGCCGGCACCGGTGCGCCACAGCCCAAGGAGTCGGCGGCCGCCCTGCAATGCCCCTGTCGTTGCATATTCCACCCGCCTCATATCCTCCCCATGTCTGACTCACTGCCCCAAATGACACTGCAGTGGACGTGTTTATTACTATCGCTTTTGGAAGAACCAAGGCGCAGTATTCTAGTGTCGAACCGGTACTGCAAATTGGGATTAAGCAAAAATTTATTGTGTGGTCGAGCGACAGCTTCGGCTCGCTCTTCCTACATGATCGCTTCTTGTGCGGAATAATTCCTAGCTCGCCGATGGCTTCAGAGTTGGTCTTCTCGAAGTTTTGCTTTCGCACTGCATTCCGCAATCTTTTCGTTATGAGTTGTGTGCTTCGGTTTCCCGACTTTCTTGTGTTTAGTGCGTTTGGCTTCTCTTAACCCTTAGCCACCGCTTGCCGAAATTTCCACACTATCATCTGTCGATCTGCAGAGCTCGATGAAGGCATCGCGGCCGTTCCTGAGCTCGTGGAACGGTCGAATCTGTAGTTGTTTCCAGATCTCTCCCACACAACGGCCTCCCAGAAGCTTGGATTACAGAAGTACGCCACTACTCCCAGCCGGAGATTCACGATTGAAAGCAGAATGACATGAGCTACACGCAGCTCCGATTTTTTTTTTTTTGTGTCTGACCTACTTTGAAAGACTTTGTAGTCGATTTACTTACTACTATCGCTGTTGGAAACCAGGTGATAACCGCACAGTATTCTAGAGACGATGAGGTAATGAAAATTTAGAATAAGTAAAACAGTATCAAAAGAAGTTGTGTGGTGGAGCAGCACATGCAATTCACACTTCCTAGATATTCGTTACTGCATAGAATAATTCTTTTGTCTGCGGCGTCTTCAGTATCCGTCTTCTGGAAATTTTGCTTGCAGTATATTGTGCAATCTTTTCGTTATGAGTTGGTGCTTGGTTTCCCGATGTTCTTTTGTTTAGTGCATTCGCCTTCTCTTAACCCTGAGAAAC
The DNA here is from genome assembly GCF_021461385.2 of Schistocerca piceifrons. NCBI lineage: Eukaryota > Metazoa > Arthropoda > Insecta > Orthoptera > Acrididae > Schistocerca > Schistocerca piceifrons. Next base: position 408,536 of record NW_025728774.1, on the reverse strand, counting down.
CACATACCGAAACTGAGGCACTGCCGGCTGTTCATAAGCAGTGCTCGATGCAGTTATTTCGCTTTTTATTCGTTGCCTTTAATATTCTTCTCATCAGTGGTGAGTGCTGCCTGCAGAAAGCGTTTATCTTGCGAATTCACGTGAAAGTTTGTGTTCCCTGTGAGGCGCACTACTTGGGATTAACTTGACTGCTCCAGCCAGGTGGCTCGTTGGTCTAGGGGTATGATTCCTGCTTTGGGTGCAGGAGATCCCGGGTTCAAATCCCGGACGAGCCCTGCCATTTTGACCGTGCTGAAGAGTAGGTGGAACTCAGCCCCGGTTGCAGCTCCTCAATGAAGAGTAGACGCCTGTTATAGCACGTGGATATAACAAGAATGCGGCACCAGTAAAGTACGTAGGTGGAATTCGGTAGAAAAGCAGACGGTAATTTTGCATGCAACGGAAAACAAGGTTGTCTTTGCGGGATATGTGCACCGTGAGTGGAGATTCAGCTTAATTGTGCGACAGTCTACCCTCATCTTACTAGCGACGGCAACAACCAAGGGGTGGCATGTAAGATTGAGCGTGGCTAAGAGTTTCTCATTATTAGTTAGCATCACACTTTGACAGAGCTGTGACAAGGCGAGTAGGGTGAGCTCAGGAAAGCCAGTAGCAAGCGCACTTGAAGTAGCCCTGAAGAACCGGATTATAAATTTTGCCAGCCATAATGGAACTAGGGGCGTTCTCAGTTACCAAATACCGGTGCAATAAGAGAGCAACAGTATTTGACCGTAAAATGACGCCATATCCGTCTAGCATACGACATTGCTTGTCTCTGCATACGCGGACGTGAGGTCATCTCGGAAATGAAATCCGAAATATAGGTTAAAATTGTTGTGTTCGCGCCCGGGATCGAACCGGGGACCTTCTGCGTGTAAAGCAGACGTGATAACCGCTACACCACGGAAACGACGGTTCTTTTCATGTACCACCCGGAGACTCGTAATAGCAACAGTTTGTCTTCTGTGTTAGCAAGGGCATCGGCTATGAGCTCCCTCCGATTCGTGAAGTTCCTGTAGTAAAAGACGTCGATGGAAACAACCCAACCGCGACAGACAGGGAGAACGCTGGCTGAGCTGCAGCCCTACATGGTGAGACCATCAAAGGTGGCGTCATTCACATGCAGTGCGTTTTCGGAACGAATAGGCTCGTTGGTCTAGGGGTATGATTCCTGCTTCGGGTGCAGGAGGTCCCGGGTTCAAATCCCGGGCGAGCCCTTGCGTTTTGTACAACGGTGCGGTAACAAATCGCATGGCGGCGGCTGTTTCGCGCATTTCCAGGCCTCCAAGTCAGCGCTAAAATCCGACAACCAGTTCTGAAACCGTTTCATGTTTCATTTGAGCCATGTGCACCCTGCTGATGGAACGTTTGAAGTTGATTTAAATGGTCACAGTAGAGATCGTAGCAAGTGTCTTGCTGAGTGCGACGAAAACGGGTTTCCGCCCGCAATCGAGCCGGGGACCTTCTGCGTGTTAGGCACGGCGCCTGGGCTCGGCGGCAGCTGCTGCTCTTTCCTTCCTTACGAGATACCGTCGATTCGCGCAGTCGTTATTGCAAAAGATGTCACCAAAGGCAATCGCTTCGTTAGCGGCACGGTGCCTGGGCTCGGCGGCAGCTCTACATGGAGGCACCAGCAGCCCAGCCAGGCCGCCGCCGGCACCGGTGCGCCACAGCCCAAGGAGTCGGCGGCCGCCCTGCAATGCCCCTGTCGTTGCATATTCCACCCGCCTCATATCCTCCCCATGTCTGACTCACTGCCCCAAATGACACTGCAGTGGACGTGTTTATTACTATCGCTTTTGGAAGAACCAAGGCGCAGTATTCTAGTGTCGAACCGGTACTGCAAATTGGGATTAAGCAAAAATTTATTGTGTGGTCGAGCGACAGCTTCGGCTCGCTCTTCCTACATGATCGCTTCTTGTGCGGAATAATTCCTAGCTCGCCGATGGCTTCAGAGTTGGTATTCTCGAAGTTTTGCTTTCGCACTGCATTCCGCAATCTTTTCGTTATGAGTTGTGTGCTTCGGTTTCCCGACTTTCTTGTGTTTAGTGCGTTTGGCTTCTCTTAACCCTTAGCCACCGCTTGCCGAAATTTCCACACTATCATCTGTCGATCTGCAGAGCTCGATGAAGGCATCGCGGCCGTTCCTGAGCTCGTGGAACGGTCGAATCTGTAGTTGTTTCCAGATCTCTCCCACACAACGGCCTCCCAGAAGCTTGGATTACAGAAGTACGCCACTACTCCCAGCCGGAGATTCACGATTGAAAGCAGAATGACATGAGCTACACGCAGCTCCGATTTTTTTTTTTTGTGTCTGACCTACTTTGAAAGACTTTGTAGTCGATTTACTTACTACTATCGCTGTTGGAAACCAGGTGATAACCGCACAGTATTCTAGAGACGATGAGGTAATGAAAATTTAGAATAAGTAAAACAGTATCAAAAGAAGTTGTGTGGTGGAGCAGCACATGCAATTCACGCTTCCTAGATATTCGTTACTGCATAGAATAATTCTTTTGTCTGCGGCGTCTTCAGTATCCGTCTTCTGGAAATTTTGCTTGCAGTATATTGTGCAATCTTTTCGTTATGAGTTGGTGCTTGGTTTCCCGATGTTCTTTTGTTTAGTGCATTCGCCTTCTCTTAACCCTGAGAAACCACATACCGAAACTGAGGCACTGCCGGCTGTTCATAAGCAGTGCTCGATGCAGTTATTTCGCTTTTTATTCGTTGCCTTTAATATTCTTCTCATCAGTGGTGAGTGCTGCCTGCAGAAAGCGTTTATCTTGCGAATTCACGTGAAAGTTTGTGTTCCCTGTGAGGCGCACTACTTGGGATTAACTTGACTGCTCCAGCCAGGTGGCTCGTTGGTCTAGGGGTATGATTCCTGCTTTGGGTGCAGGAGATCCCGGGTTCAAATCCCGGACGAGCCCTGCCATTTTGACCGTGCTGAAGAGTAGGTGGAACTCAGCCCCGGTTGCAGCTCCTCAATGAAGAGTAGACGCCTGTTATAGCACGTGGATATAACAAGAATGCGGCACCAGTAAAGTACGTAGGTGGAATTCGGTAGAAAAGCAGACGGTAATTTTGCATGCAACGGAAAACAAGGTTGTCTTTGCGGGATATGTGCACCGTGAGTGGAGATTCAGCTTAATTGTGCGACAGTCTACCCTCATCTTACTAGCGACGGCAACAACCAAGGGGTGGCATGTAAGATTGAGCGTGGCTAAGAGTTTCTCATTATTAGTTAGCATCACACTTTGACAGAGCTGTGACAAGGCGAGTAGGGTGAGCTCAGGAAAGCCAGTAGCAAGCGCACTTGAAGTAGCCCTGAAGAACCGGATTATAAATTTTGCCAGCCATAATGGAACTAGGGGCGTTCTCAGTTACCAAATACCGGTGCAATAAGAGAGCAACAGTATTTGACGGTAAAATGACGCCATATCCGTCTAGCATACGACATTGCTTGTCTCTGCATACGCGGACGTGAGGTCATCTCGGAAATGAAATCCGAAATATAGGTTAAAATTGTTGTGTTCGCGCCCGGGATCGAACCGGGGACCTTCTGCGTGTAAAGCAGACGTGATAACCGCTACACCACGGAAACGACGGTTCTTTTCATGTACCACCCGGAGACTCGTAATAGCAACAGTTTGTCTTCTGTGTTAGCAAGGGCATCGGCTATGAGCTCCCTCCGATTCGTGAAGTTCCTGTAGTAAAAGACGTCGATGGAAACAACCCAACCGCGACAGACAGGGAGAACGCTGGCTGAGCTGCAGCCCTACATGGTGAGACCATCAAAGGTGGCGTCATTCACATGCAGTGCGTTTTCGGAACGAATAGGCTCGTTGGTCTAGGGGTATGATTCCTGCTTCGGGTGCAGGAGGTCCCGGGTTCAAATCCCGGGCGAGCCCTTGCGTTTTGTACAACGGTGCGGTAACAAATCGCATGGCGGCGGCTGTTTCGCGCATTTCCAGGCCTCCAAGTCAGCGCTAAAATCCGACAACCAGTTCTGAAACCGTTTCATGTTTCATTTGAGCCATGTGCACCCTGCTGATGGAACGTTTGAAGTTGATTTAAATGGTCACAGTAGAGATCGTAGCAAGTGTCTTGCTGAGTGCGACGAAAACGGGTTTCCGCCCGCAATCGAGCCGGGGACCTTCTGCGTGTTAGGCACGGCGCCTGGGCTCGGCGGCAGCTGCTGCTCTTTCCTTCCTTACGAGATACCGTCGATTCGCGCAGTCGTTATTGCAAAAGATGTCACCAAAGGCAATCGCTTCGTTAGCGGCACGGTGCCTGGGCTCGGCGGCAGCTCTACATGGAGGCACCAGCAGCCCAGCCAGGCCGCCGCCGGCACCGGTGCGCCACAGCCCAAGGAGTCGGCGGCCGCCCTGCAATGCCCCTGTCGTTGCATATTCCACCCGCCTCATATCCTCCCCATGTCTGACTCACTGCCCCAAATGACACTGCAGTGGACGTGTTTATTACTATCGCTTTTGGAAGAACCAAGGCGCAGTATTCTAGTGTCGAACCGGTACTGCAAATTGGGATTAAGCAAAAATTTATTGTGTGGTCGAGCGACAGCTTCGGCTCGCTCTTCCTACATGATCGCTTCTTGTGCGGAATAATTCCTAGCTCGCCGATGGCTTCAGAGTTGGTCTTCTCGAAGTTTTGCTTTCGCACTGCATTCCGCAATCTTTTCGTTATGAGTTGTGTGCTTCGGTTTCCCGACTTTCTTGTGTTTAGTGCGTTTGGCTTCTCTTAACCCTTAGCCACCGCTTGCCGAAATTTCCACACTATCATCTGTCGATCTGCAGAGCTCGATGAAGGCATCGCGGCCGTTCCTGAGCTCGTGGAACGGTCGAATCTGTAGTTGTTTCCAGATCTCTCCCACACAACGGCCTCCCAGAAGCTTGGATTACAGAAGTACGCCACTACTCCCAGCCGGAGATTCACGATTGAAAGCAGAATGACATGAGCTACACGCAGCTCCGATTTTTTTTTTTGTGTCTGACCTACTTTGAAAGACTTTGTAGTCGATTTACTTACTACTATCGCTGTTGGAAACCAGGTGATAACCGCACAGTATTCTAGAGACGATGAGGTAATGAAAATTTAGAATAAGTAAAACAGTATCAAAAGAAGTTGTGTGGTGGAGCAGCACATGCAATTCACGCTTCCTAGATATTCGTTACTGCATAGAATAATTCTTTTGTCTGCGGCGTCTTCAGTATCCGTCTTCTGGAAATTTTGCTTGCAGTATATTGTGCAATCTTTTCGTTATGAGTTGGTGCTTGGTTTCCCGATGTTCTTTTGTTTAGTGCATTCGCCTTCTCTTAACCCTGAGAAACCACATACCGAAACTGAGGCACTGCCGGCTGTTCATAAGCAGTGCTCGATGCAGTTATTTCGCTTTTTATTCGTTGCCTTTAATATTCTTCTCATCAGTGGTGAGTGCTGCCTGCAGAAAGCGTTTATCTTGCGAATTCACGTGAAAGTTTGTGTTCCCTGTGAGGCGCACTACTTGGGATTAACTTGACTGCTCCAGCCAGGTGGCTCGTTGGTCTAGGGGTATGATTCCTGCTTTGGGTGCAGGAGATCCCGGGTTCAAATCCCGGACGAGCCCTGCCATTTTGACCGTGCTGAAGAGTAGGTGGAACTCAGCCCCGGTTGCAGCTCCTCAATGAAGAGTAGACGCCTGTTATAGCACGTGGATATAACAAGAATGCGGCACCAGTAAAGTACGTAGGTGGAATTCGGTAGAAAAGCAGACGGTAATTTTGCATGCAACGGAAAACAAGGTTGTCTTTGCGGGATATGTGCACCGTGAGTGGAGATTCAGCTTAATTGTGCGACAGTCTACCCTCATCTTACTAGCGACGGCAACAACCAAGGGGTGGCATGTAAGATTGAGCGTGGCTAAGAGTTTCTCATTATTAGTTAGCATCACACTTTGACAGAGCTGTGACAAGGCGAGTAGGGTGAGCTCAGGAAAGCCAGTAGCAAGCGCACTTGAAGTAGCCCTGAAGAACCGGATTATAAATTTTGCCAGCCATAATGGAACTAGGGGCGTTCTCAGTTACCAAATACCGGTGCAATAAGAGAGCAACAGTATTTGACGGTAAAATGACGCCATATCCGTCTAGCATACGACATTGCTTGTCTCTGCATACGCGGACGTGAGGTCATCTCGGAAATGAAATCCGAAATATAGGTTAAAATTGTTGTGTTCGCGCCCGGGATCGAACCGGGGACCTTCTGCGTGTAAAGCAGACGTGATAACCGCTACACCACGGAAACGACGGTTCTTTTCATGTACCACCCGGAGACTCGTAATAGCAACAGTTTGTCTTCTGTGTTAGCAAGGGCATCGGCTATGAGCTCCCTCCGATTCGTGAAGTTCCTGTAGTAAAAGACGTCGATGGAAACAACCCAACCGCGACAGACAGGGAGAACGCTGGCTGAGCTGCAGCCCTACATGGTGAGACCATCAAAGGTGGCGTCATTCACATGCAGTGCGTTTTCGGAACGAATAGGCTCGTTGGTCTAGGGGTATGATTCCTGCTTCGGGTGCAGGAGGTCCCGGGTTCAAATCCCGGGCGAGCCCTTGCGTTTTGTACAACGGTGCGGTAACAAATCGCATGGCGGCGGCTGTTTCGCGCATTTCCAGGCCTCCAAGTCAGCGCTAAAATCCGACAACCAGTTCTGAAACCGTTTCATGTTTCATTTGAGCCATGTGCACCCTGCTGATGGAACGTTTGAAGTTGATTTAAATGGTCACAGTAGAGATCGTAGCAAGTGTCTTGCTGAGTGCGACGAAAACGGGTTTCCGCCCGCAATCGAGCCGGGGACCTTCTGCGTGTTAGGCACGGCGCCTGGGCTCGGCGGCAGCTGCTGCTCTTTCCTTCCTTACGAGATACCGTCGATTCGCGCAGTCGTTATTGCAAAAGATGTCACCAAAGGCAATCGCTTCGTTAGCGGCACGGTGCCTGGGCTCGGCGGCAGCTCTACATGGAGGCACCAGCAGCCCAGCCAGGCCGCCGCCGGCACCGGTGCGCCACAGCCCAAGGAGTCGGCGGCCGCCCTGCAATGCCCCTGTCGTTGCATATTCCACCCGCCTCATATCCTCCCCATGTCTGACTCACTGCCCCAAATGACACTGCAGTGGACGTGTTTATTACTATCGCTTTTGGAAGAACCAAGGCGCAGTATTCTAGTGTCGAACCGGTACTGCAAATTGGGATTAAGCAAAAATTTATTGTGTGGTCGAGCGACAGCTTCGGCTCGCTCTTCCTACATGATCGCTTCTTGTGCGGAATAATTCCTAGCTCGCCGATGGCTTCAGAGTTGGTCTTCTCGAAGTTTTGCTTTCGCACTGCATTCCGCAATCTTTTCGTTATGAGTTGTGTGCTTCGGTTTCCCGACTTTCTTGTGTTTAGTGCGTTTGGCTTCTCTTAACCCTTAGCCACCGCTTGCCGAAATTTCCACACTATCATCTGTCGATCTGCAGAGCTCGATGAAGGCATCGCGGCCGTTCCTGAGCTCGTGGAACGGTCGAATCTGTAGTTGTTTCCAGATCTCTCCCACACAACGGCCTCCCAGAAGCTTGGATTACAGAAGTACGCCACTACTCCCAGCCGGAGATTCACGATTGAAAGCAGAATGACATGAGCTACACGCAGCTCCGATTTTTTTTTTTGTGTCTGACCTACTTTGAAAGACTTTGTAGTCGATTTACTTACTACTATCGCTGTTGGAAACCAGGTGATAACCGCACAGTATTCTAGAGACGATGAGGTAATGAAAATTTAGAATAAGTAAAACAGTATCAAAAGAAGTTGTGTGGTGGAGCAGCACATGCAATTCACGCTTCCTAGATATTCGTTACTGCATAGAATAATTCTTTTGTCTGCGGCGTCTTCAGTATCCGTCTTCTGGAAATTTTGCTTGCAGTATATTGTGCAATCTTTTCGTTATGAGTTGGTGCTTGGTTTCCCGATGTTCTTTTGTTTAGTGCATTCGCCTTCTCTTAACCCTGAGAAACCACATACCGAAACTGAGGCACTGCCGGCTGTTCATAAGCAGTGCTCGATGCAGTTATTTCGCTTTTTATTCGTTGCCTTTAATATTCTTCTCATCAGTGGTGAGTGCTGCCTGCAGAAAGCGTTTATCTTGCGAATTCACGTGAAAGTTTGTGTTCCCTGTGAGGCGCACTACTTGGGATTAACTTGACTGCTCCAGCCAGGTGGCTCGTTGGTCTAGGGGTATGATTCCTGCTTTGGGTGCAGGAGATCCCGGGTTCAAATCCCGGACGAGCCCTGCCATTTTGACCGTGCTGAAGAGTAGGTGGAACTCAGCCCCGGTTGCAGCTCCTCAATGAAGAGTAGACGCCTGTTATAGCACGTGGATATAACAAGAATGCGGCACCAGTAAAGTACGTAGGTGGAATTCGGTAGAAAAGCAGACGGTAATTTTGCATGCAACGGAAAACAAGGTTGTCTTTGCGGGATATGTGCACCGTGAGTGGAGATTCAGCTTAATTGTGCGACAGTCTACCCTCATCTTACTAGCGACGGCAACAACCAAGGGGTGGCATGTAAGATTGAGCGTGGCTAAGAGTTTCTCATTATTAGTTAGCATCACACTTTGACAGAGCTGTGACAAGGCGAGTAGGGTGAGCTCAGGAAAGCCAGTAGCAAGCGCACTTGAAGTAGCCCTGAAGAACCGGATTATAAATTTTGCCAGCCATAATGGAACTAGGGGCGTTCTCAGTTACCAAATACCGGTGCAATAAGAGAGCAACAGTATTTGACGGTAAAATGACGCCATATCCGTCTAGCATACGACATTGCTTGTCTCTGCATACGCGGACGTGAGGTCATCTCGGAAATGAAATCCGAAATATAGGTTAAAATTGTTGTGTTCGCGCCCGGGATCGAACCGGGGACCTTCTGCGTGTAAAGCAGACGTGATAACCGCTACACCACGGAAACGACGGTTCTTTTCATGTACCACCCGGAGACTCGTAATAGCAACAGTTTGTCTTCTGTGTTAGCAAGGGCATCGGCTATGAGCTCCCTCCGATTCGTGAAGTTCCTGTAGTAAAAGACGTCGATGGAAACAACCCAACCGCGACAGACAGGGAGAACGCTGGCTGAGCTGCAGCCCTACATGGTGAGACCATCAAAGGTGGCGTCATTCACATGCAGTGCGTTTTCGGAACGAATAGGCTCGTTGGTCTAGGGGTATGATTCCTGCTTCGGGTGCAGGAGGTCCCGGGTTCAAATCCCGGGCGAGCCCTTGCGTTTTGTACAACGGTGCGGTAACAAATCGCATGGCGGCGGCTGTTTCGCGCATTTCCAGGCCTCCAAGTCAGCGCTAAAATCCGACAACCAGTTCTGAAACCGTTTCATGTTTCATTTGAGCCATGTGCACCCTGCTGATGGAACGTTTGAAGTTGATTTAAATGGTCACAGTAGAGATCGTAGCAAGTGTCTTGCTGAGTGCGACGAAAACGGGTTTCCGCCCGCAATCGAGCCGGGGACCTTCTGCGTGTTAGGCACGGCGCCTGGGCTCGGCGGCAGCTGCTGCTCTTTCCTTCCTTACGAGATACCGTCGATTCGCGCAGTCGTTATTGCAAAAGATGTCACCAAAGGCAATCGCTTCGTTAGCGGCACGGTGCCTGGGCTCGGCGGCAGCTCTACATGGAGGCACCAGCAGCCCAGCCAGGCCGCCGCCGGCACCGGTGCGCCACAGCCCAAGGAGTCGGCGGCCGCCCTGCAATGCCCCTGTCGTTGCATATTCCACCCGCCTCATATCCTCCCCATGTCTGACTCACTGCCCCAAATGACACTGCAGTGGACGTGTTTATTACTATCGCTTTTGGAAGAACCAAGGCGCAGTATTCTAGTGTCGAACCGGTACTGCAAATTGGGATTAAGCAAAAATTTATTGTGTGGTCGAGCGACAGCTTCGGCTCGCTCTTCCTACATGATCGCATCTTGTGCGGAATAATTCCTAGCTCGCCGATGGCTTCAGAGTTGGTCTTCTCGAAGTTTTGCTTTCGCACTGCATTCCGCAATCTTTTCGTTATGAGTTGTGTGCTTCGGTTTCCCGACTTTCTTGTGTTTAGTGCGTTTGGCTTCTCTTAACCCTTAGCCACCGCTTGCCGAAATTTCCACACTATCATCTGTCGATCTGCAGAGCTCGATGAAGGCATCGCGGCCGTTCCTGAGCTCGTGGAACGGTCGAATCTGTAGTTGTTTCCAGATCTCTCCCACACAACGGCCTCCCAGAAGCTTGGATTACAGAAGTACGCCACTACTCCCAGCCGGAGATTCACGATTGAAAGCAGAATGACATGAGCTACACGCAGCTCCGATTTTTTTTTTTGTGTCTGACCTACTTTGAAAGACTTTGTAGTCGATTTACTTACTACTATCGCTGTTGGAAACCAGGTGATAACCGCACAGTATTCTAGAGACGATGAGGTAATGAAAATTTAGAATAAGTAAAACAGTATCAAAAGAAGTTGTGTGGTGGAGCAGCACATGCAATTCACGCTTCCTAGATATTCGTTACTGCATAGAATAATTCTTTTGTCTGCGGCGTCTTCAGTATCCGTCTTCTGGAAATTTTGCTTGCAGTATATTGTGCAATCTTTTCGTTATGAGTTGGTGCTTGGTTTCCCGATGTTCTTTTGTTTAGTGCATTCGCCTTCTCTTAACCCTGAGAAACCACATACCGAAACTGAGGCACTGCCGGCTGTTCATAAGCAGTGCTCGATGCAGTTATTTCGCTTTTTATTCGTTGCCTTTAATATTCTTCTCATCAGTGGTGAGTGCTGCCTGCAGAAAGCGTTTATCTTGCGAATTCACGTGAAAGTTTGTGTTCCCTGTGAGGCGCACTACTTGGGATTAACTTGACTGCTCCAGCCAGGTGGCTCGTTGGTCTAGGGGTATGATTCCTGCTTTGGGTGCAGGAGATCCCGGGTTCAAATCCCGGACGAGCCCTGCCATTTTGACCGTGCTGAAGAGTAGGTGGAACTCAGCCCCGGTTGCAGCTCCTCAATGAAGAGTAGACGCCTGTTATAGCACGTGGATATAACAAGAATGCGGCACCAGTAAAGTACGTAGGTGGAATTCGGTAGAAAAGCAGACGGTAATTTTGCATGCAACGGAAAACAAGGTTGTCTTTGCGGGATATGTGCACCGTGAGTGGAGATTCAGCTTAATTGTGCGACAGTCTACCCTCATCTTACTAGCGACGGCAACAACCAAGGGGTGGCATGTAAGATTGAGCGTGGCTAAGAGTTTCTCATTATTAGTTAGCATCACACTTTGACAGAGCTGTGACAAGGCGAGTAGGGTGAGCTCAGGAAAGCCAGTAGCAAGCGCACTTGAAGTAGCCCTGAAGAACCGGATTATAAATTTTGCCAGCCATAATGGAACTAGGGGCGTTCTCAGTTACCAAATACCGGTGCAATAAGAGAGCAACAGTATTTGACGGTAAAATGACGCCATATCCGTCTAGCATACGACATTGCTTGTCTCTGCATACGCGGACGTGAGGTCATCTCGGAAATGAAATCCGAAATATAGGTTAAAATTGTTGTGTTCGCGCCCGGGATCGAACCGGGGACCTTCTGCGTGTAAAGCAGACGTGATAACCGCTACACCACGGAAACGACGGTTCTTTTCATGTACCACCCGGAGACTCGTAATAGCAACAGTTTGTCTTCTGTGTTAGCAAGGGCATCGGCTATGAGCTCCCTCCGATTCGTGAAGTTCCTGTAGTAAAAGACGTCGATGGAAACAACCCAACCGCGACAGACAGGGAGAACGCTGGCTGAGCTGCAGCCCTACATGGTGAGACCATCAAAGGTGGCGTCATTCACATGCAGTGCGTTTTCGGAACGAATAGGCTCGTTGGTCTAGGGGTATGATTCCTGCTTCGGGTGCAGGAGGTCCCGGGTTCAAATCCCGGGCGAGCCCTTGCGTTTTGTACAACGGTGCGGTAACAAATCGCATGGCGGCGGCTGTTTCGCGCATTTCCAGGCCTCCAAGTCAGCGCTAAAATCCGACAACCAGTTCTGAAACCGTTTCATGTTTCATTTGAGCCATGTGCACCCTGCTGATGGAACGTTTGAAGTTGATTTAAATGGTCACAGTAGAGATCGTAGCAAGTGTCTTGCTGAGTGCGACGAAAACGGGTTTCCGCCCGCAATCGAGCCGGGGACCTTCTGCGTGTTAGGCACGGCGCCTGGGCTCGGCGGCAGCTGCTGCTCTTTCCTTCCTTACGAGATACCGTCGATTCGCGCAGTCGTTATTGCAAAAGATGTCACCAAAGGCAATCGCTTCGTTAGCGGCACGGTGCCTGGGCTCGGCGGCAGCTCTACATGGAGGCACCAGCAGCCCAGCCAGGCCGCCGCCGGCACCGGTGCGCCACAGCCCAAGGAGTCGGCGGCCGCCCTGCAATGCCCCTGTCGTTGCATATTCCACCCGCCTCATATCCTCCCCATGTCTGACTCACTGCCCCAAATGACACTGCAGTGGACGTGTTTATTACTATCGCTTTTGGAAGAACCAAGGCGCAGTATTCTAGTGTCGAACCGGTACTGCAAATTGGGATTAAGCAAAAATTTATTGTGTGGTCGAGCGACAGCTTCGGCTCGCTCTTCCTACATGATCGCATCTTGTGCGGAATAATTCCTAGCTCGCCGATGGCTTCAGAGTTGGTCTTCTCGAAGTTTTGCTTTCGCACTGCATTCCGCAATCTTTTCGTTATGAGTTGTGTGCTTCGGTTTCCCGACTTTCTTGTGTTTAGTGCGTTTGGCTTCTCTTAACCCTTAGCCACCGCTTGCCGAAATTTCCACACTATCATCTGTCGATCTGCAGAGCTCGATGAAGGCATCGCGGCCGTTCCTGAGCTCGTGGAACGGTCGAATCTGTAGTTGTTTCCAGATCTCTCCCACACAACGGCCTCCCAGAAGCTTGGATTACAGAAGTACGCCACTACTCCCAGCCGGAGATTCACGATTGAAAGCAGAATGACATGAGCTACACGCAGCTCCGATTTTTTTTTTTTGTGTCTGACCTACTTTGAAAGACTTTGTAGTCGATTTACTTACTACTATCGCTGTTGGAAACCAGGTGATAACCGCACAGTATTCTAGAGACGATGAGGTAATGAAAATTTAGAATAAGTAAAACAGTATCAAAAGAAGTTGTGTGGTGGAGCAGCACATGCAATTCACGCTTCCTAGATATTCGTTACTGCATAGAATAATTCTTTTGTCTGCGGCGTCTTCAGTATCCGTCTTCTGGAAATTTTGCTTGCAGTATATTGTGCAATCTTTTCGTTATGAGTTGGTGCTTGGTTTCCCGATGTTCTTTTGTTTAGTGCATTCGCCTTCTCTTAACCCTGAGAAACCACATACCGAAACTGAGGCACTGCCGGCTGTTCATAAGCAGTGCTCGATGCAGTTATTTCGCTTTTTATTCGTTGCCTTTAATATTCTTCTCATCAGTGGTGAGTGCTGCCTGCAGAAAGCGTTTATCTTGCGAATTCACGTGAAAGTTTGTGTTCCCTGTGAGGCGCACTACTTGGGATTAACTTGACTGCTCCAGCCAGGTGGCTCGTTGGTCTAGGGGTATGATTCCTGCTTTGGGTGCAGGAGATCCCGGGTTCAAATCCCGGACGAGCCCTGCCATTTTGACCGTGCTGAAGAGTAGGTGGAACTCAGCCCCGGTTGCAGCTCCTCAATGAAGAGTAGACGCCTGTTATAGCACGTGGATATAACAAGAATGCGGCACCAGTAAAGTACGTAGGTGGAATTCGGTAGAAAAGCAGACGGTAATTTTGCATGCAACGGAAAACAAGGTTGTCTTTGCGGGATATGTGCACCGTGAGTGGAGATTCAGCTTAATTGTGCGACAGTCTACCCTCATCTTACTAGCGACGGCAACAACCAAGGGGTGGCATGTAAGATTGAGCGTGGCTAAGAGTTTCTCATTATTAGTTAGCATCACACTTTGACAGAGCTGTGACAAGGCGAGTAGGGTGAGCTCAGGAAAGCCAGTAGCAAGCGCACTTGAAGTAGCCCTGAAGAACCGGATTATAAATTTTGCCAGCCATAATGGAACTAGGGGCGTTCTCAGTTACCAAATACCGGTGCAATAAGAGAGCAACAGTATTTGACGGTAAAATAACGCCATATCCGTCTAGCATACGACATTGCTTGTCTCTGCATACGCGGACGTGAGGTCATCTCGGAAATGAAATCCGAAATATAGGTTAAAATTGTTGTGTTCGCGCCCGGGATCGAACCGGGGACCTTCTGCGTGTAAAGCAGACGTGATAACCGCTACACCACGGAAACGACGGTTCTTTTCATGTACCACCCGGAGACTCGTAATAGCAACAGTTTGTCTTCTGTGTTAGCAAGGGCATCGGCTATGAGCTCCCTCCGATTCGTGAAGTTCCTGTAGTAAAAGACGTCGATGGAAACAACCCAACCGCGACAGACAGGGAGAACGCTGGCTGAGCTGCAGCCCTACATGGTGAGACCATCAAAGGTGGCGTCATTCACATGCAGTGCGTTGTCGGAACGAATAGGCTCGTTGGTCTAGGGGTATGATTCCTGCTTCGGGTGCAGGAGGTCCCGGGTTCAAATCCCGGGCGAGCCCTTGCGTTTTGTACAACGGTGCGGTAACAAATCGCATGGCGGCGGCTGTTTCGCGCATTTCCAGGCCTCCAAGTCAGCGCTAAAATCCGACAACCAGTTCTGAAACCGTTTCATGTTTCATTTGAGACATGTGCACCCTGCTGATGGAACGTTTGAAGTTGATTTAAATGGTCACAGTAGAGATCGTAGCAAGTGTCTTGCTGAGTGCGACGAAAACGGGTTTCCGCCCGCAATCGAGCCGGGGACCTTCTGCGTGTTAGGCACGGCGCCTGGGCTCGGCGGCAGCTGCTGCTCTTTCCTTCCTTACGAGATACCGTCGATTCGCGCAGTCGTTATTGCAAAAGATGTCACCAAAGGCAATCGCTTCGTTAGCGGCACGGTGCCTGGGCTCGGCGGCAGCTCTACATGGAGGCACCAGCAGCCCAGCCAGGCCGCCGCCGGCACCGGTGCGCCACAGCCCAAGGAGTCGGCGGCCGCCCTGCAATGCCCCTGTCGTTGCATATTCCACCCGCCTCATATCCTCCCCATGTCTGACTCACTGCCCCAAATGACACTGCAGTGGACGTGTTTATTACTATCGCTTTTGGAAGAACCAAGGCGCAGTATTCTAGTGTCGAACCGGTACTGCAAATTGGGATTAAGCAAAAATTTATTGTGTGGTCGAGCGACAGCTTCGGCTCGCTCTTCCTACATGATCGCTTCTTGTGCGGAATAATTCCTAGCTCGCCGATGGCTTCAGAGTTGGTCTTCTCGAAGTTTTGCTTTCGCACTGCATTCCGCAATCTTTTCGTTATGAGTTGTGTGCTTCGGTTTCCCGACTTTCTTGTGTTTAGTGCGTTTGGCTTCTCTTAACCCTTAGCCACCGCTTGCCGAAATTTCCACACTATCATCTGTCGATCTGCAGAGCTCGATGAAGGCATCGCGGCCGTTCCTGAGCTCGTGGAACGGTCGAATCTGTAGTTGTTTCCAGATCTCTCCCACACAACGGCCTCCCAGAAGCTTGGATTACAGAAGTACGCCACTACTCCCAGCCGGAGATTCACGATTGAAAGCAGAATGACATGAGCTACACGCAGCTCCGATTTTTTTTTTTTGTGTCTGACCTACTTTGAAAGACTTTGTAGTCGATTAACTTACTACTATCGCTGTTGGAAACCAGGTGATAACCGCACAGTATTCTAGAGACGATGAGGTAATGAAAATTTAGAATAAGTAAAACAGTATCAAAAGAAGTTGTGTGGTGGAGCAGCACATGCAATTCACGCTTCCTAGATATTCGTTACTGCATAGAATAATTCTTTTGTCTGCGGCGTCTTCAGTATCCGTCTTCTGGAAATTTTGCTTGCAGTATATTGTGCAATCTTTTCGTTATGAGTTGGTGCTTGGTTTCCCGATGTTCTTTTGTTTAGTGCATTCGCCTTCTCTTAACCCTGAGAAACCACATACCGAAACTGAGGCACTGCCGGCTGTTCATAAGCAGTGCTCGATGCAGTTATTTCGCTTTTTATTCGTTGCCTTTAATATTCTTCTCATCAGTGGTGAGTGCTGCCTGCAGAAAGCGTTTATCTTGCGAATTCACGTGAAAGTTTGTGTTCCCTGTGAGGCGCACTACTTGGGATTAACTTGACTGCTCCAGCCAGGTGGCTCGTTGGTCTAGGGGTATGATTCCTGCTTTGGGTGCAGGAGATCCCGGGTTCAAATCCCGGACGAGCCCTGCCATTTTGACCGTGCTGAAGAGTAGGTGGAACTCAGCCCCGGTTGCAGCTCCTCAATGAAGAGTAGACGCCTGTTATAGCACGTGGATATAACAAGAATGCGGCACCAGTAAAGTACGTAGGTGGAATTCGGTAGAAAAGCAGACGGTAATTTTGCATGCAACGGAAAACAAGGTTGTCTTTGCGGGATATGTGCACCGTGAGTGGAGATTCAGCTTAATTGTGCGACAGTCTACCCTCATCTTACTAGCGACGGCAACAACCAAGGGGTGGCATGTAAGATTGAGCGTGGCTAAGAGTTTCTCATTATTAGTTAGCATCACACTTTGACAGAGCTGTGACAAGGCGAGTAGGGTGAGCTCAGGAAAGCCAGTAGCAAGCGCACTTGAAGTAGCCCTGAAGAACCGGATTATAAATTTTGCCAGCCATAATGGAACTAGGGGCGTTCTCAGTTACCAAATACCGGTGCAATAAGAGAGCAACAGTATTTGACGGTAAAATGACGCCATATCCGTCTAGCATACGACATTGCTTGTCTCTGCATACGCGGACGTGAGGTCATCTCGGAAATGAAATCCGAAATATAGGTTAAAATTGTTGTGTTCGCGCCCGGGATCGAACCGGGGACCTTCTGCGTGTAAAGCAGACGTGATAACCGCTACACCACGGAAACGACGGTTCTTTTCATGTACCACCCGGAGACTCGTAATAGCAACAGTTTGTCTTCTGTGTTAGCAAGGGCATCGGCTATGAGCTCCCTCCGATTCGTGAAGTTCCTGTAGTAAAAGACGTCGATGGAAACAACCCAACCGCGACAGACAGGGAGAACGCTGGCTGAGCTGCAGCCCTACATGGTGAGACCATCAAAGGTGGCGTCATTCACATGCAGTGCGTTTTCGGAACGAATAGGCTCGTTGGTCTAGGGGTATGATTCCTGCTTCGGGTGCAGGAGGTCCCGGGTTCAAATCCCGGGCGAGCCCTTGCGTTTTGTACAACGGTGCGGTAACAAATCGCATGGCGGCGGCTGTTTCGCGCATTTCCAGGCCTCCAAGTCAGCGCTAAAATCCGACAACCAGTTCTGAAACCGTTTCATGTTTCATTTGAGCCATGTGCACCCTGCTGATGGAACGTTTGAAGTTGATTTAAATGGTCACAGTAGAGATCGTAGCAAGTGTCTTGCTGAGTGCGACGAAAACGGGTTTCCGCCCGCAATCGAGCCGGGGACCTTCTGCGTGTTAGGCACGGCGCCTGGGCTCGGCGGCAGCTGCTGCTCTTTCCTTCCTTACGAGATACCGTCGATTCGCGCAGTCGTTATTGCAAAAGATGTCACCAAAGGCAATCGCTTCGTTAGCGGCACGGTGCCTGGGCTCGGCGGCAGCTCTACATGGAGGCACCAGCAGCCCAGCCAGGCCGCCGCCGGCACCGGTGCGCCACAGCCCAAGGAGTCGGCGGCCGCCCTGCAATGCCCCTGTCGTTGCATATTCCACCCGCCTCATATCCTCCCCATGTCTGACTCACTGCCCCAAATGACACTGCAGTGGACGTGTTTATTACTATCGCTTTTGGAAGAACCAAGGCGCAGTATTCTAGTGTCGAACCGGTACTGCAAATTGGGATTAAGCAAAAATTTATTGTGTGGTCGAGCGACAGCTTCGGCTCGCTCTTCCTACATGATCGCTTCTTGTGCGGAATAATTCCTAGCTCGCCGATGGCTTCAGAGTTGGTCTTCTCGAAGTTTTGCTTTCGCACTGCATTCCGCAATCTTTTCGTTATGAGTTGTGTGCTTCGGTTTCCCGACTTTCTTGTGTTTAGTGCGTTTGGCTTCTCTTAACCCTTAGCCACCGCTTGCCGAAATTTCCACACTATCATCTGTCGATCTGCAGAGCTCGATGAAGGCATCGCGGCCGTTCCTGAGCTCGTGGAACGGTCGAATCTGTAGTTGTTTCCAGATCTCTCCCACACAACGGCCTCCCAGAAGCTTGGATTACAGAAGTACGCCACTACTCCCAGCCGGAGATTCACGATTGAAAGCAGAATGACATGAGCTACACGCAGCTCCGATTTTTTTTTTTTGTGTCTGACCTACTTTGAAAGACTTTGTAGTCGATTTACTTACTACTATCGCTGTTGGAAACCAGGTGATAACCGCACAGTATTCTAGAGACGATGAGGTAATGAAAATTTAGAATAAGTAAAACAGTATCAAAAGAAGTTGTGTGGTGGAGCAGCACATGCAATTCACGCTTCCTAGATATTCGTTACTGCATAGAATAATTCTTTTGTCTGCGGCGTCTTCAGTATCCGTCTTCTGGAAATTTTGCTTGCAGTATATTGTGCAATCTTTTCGTTATGAGTTGGTGCTTGGTTTCCCGATGTTCTTTTGTTTAGTGCATTCGCCTTCTCTTAACCCTGAGAAACCACATACCGAAACTGAGGCACTGCCGGCTGTTCATAAGCAGTGCTCGATGCAGTTATTTCGCTTTTTATTCGTTGCCTTTAATATTCTTCTCATCAGTGGTGAGTGCTGCCTGCAGAAAGCGTTTATCTTGCGAATTCACGTGAAAGTTTGTGTTCCCTGTGAGGCGCACTACTTGGGATTAACTTGACTGCTCCAGCCAGGTGGCTCGTTGGTCTAGGGGTATGATTCCTGCTTTGGGTGCAGGAGATCCCGGGTTCAAATCCCGGACGAGCCCTGCCATTTTGACCGTGCTGAAGAGTAGGTGGAACTCAGCCCCGGTTGCAGCTCCTCAATGAAGAGTAGACGCCTGTTATAGCACGTGGATATAACAAGAATGCGGCACCAGTAAAGTACGTAGGTGGAATTCGGTAGAAAAGCAGACGGTAATTTTGCATGCAACGGAAAACAAGGTTGTCTTTGCGGGATATGTGCACCGTGAGTGGAGATTCAGCTTAATTGTGCGACAGTCTACCCTCATCTTACTAGCGACGGCAACAACCAAGGGGTGGCATGTAAGATTGAGCGTGGCTAAGAGTTTCTCATTATTAGTTAGCATCACACTTTGACAGAGCTGTGACAAGGCGAGTAGGGTGAGCTCAGGAAAGCCAGTAGCAAGCGCACTTGAAGTAGCCCTGAAGAACCGGATTATAAATTTTGCCAGCCATAATGGAACTAGGGGCGTTCTCAGTTACCAAATACCGGTGCAATAAGAGAGCAACAGTATTTGACGGTAAAATGACGCCATATCCGTCTAGCATACGACATTGCTTGTCTCTGCATACGCGGACGTGAGGTCATCTCGGAAATGAAATCCGAAATATAGGTTAAAATTGTTGTGTTCGCGCCCGGGATCGAACCGGGGACCTTCTGCGTGTAAAGCAGACGTGATAACCGCTACACCACGGAAACGACGGTTCTTTTCATGTACCACCCGGAGACTCGTAATAGCAACAGTTTGTCTTCTGTGTTAGCAAGGGCATCGGCTATGAGCTCCCTCCGATTCGTGAAGTTCCTGTAGTAAAAGACGTCGATGGAAACAACCCAACCGCGACAGACAGGGAGAACGCTGGCTGAGCTGCAGCCCTACATGGTGAGACCATCAAAGGTGGCGTCATTCACATGCAGTGCGTTTTCGGAACGAATAGGCTCGTTGGTCTAGGGGTATGATTCCTGCTTCGGGTGCAGGAGGTCCCGGGTTCAAATCCCGGGCGAGCCCTTGCGTTTTGTACAACGGTGCGGTAACAAATCGCATGGCGGCGGCTGTTTCGCGCATTTCCAGGCCTCCAAGTCAGCGCTAAAATCCGACAACCAGTTCTGAAACCGTTTCATGTTTCATTTGAGCCATGTGCACCCTGCTGATGGAACGTTTGAAGTTGATTTAAATGGTCACAGTAGAGATCGTAGCAAGTGTCTTGCTGAGTGCGACGAAAACGGCTTTCCGCCCGCAATCCAACCGGGGACCTTCTGCGTGTTAGGCACGGCGCCTGGGCTCGGCGGCAGCTGCTGCTCTTTCCTTCCTTACGAGATACCGTCGATTCGCGCAGTCGTTATTGCAAAAGATGTCACCAAAGGCAATCGCTTCGTTAGCGGCACGGTGCCTGGGCTCGGCGGCAGCTCTACATGGAGGCACCAGCAGCCCAGCCAGGCCGCCGCCGGCACCGGTGCGCCACAGCCCAAGGAGTCGGCGGCCGCCCTGCAATGCCCCTGTCGTTGCATATTCCACCCGCCTCATATCCTCCCCATGTCTGACTCACTGCCCCAAATGACACTGCAGTGGACGTGTTTATTACTATCGCTTTTGGAAGAACCAAGGCGCAGTATTCTAGTGTCGAACCGGTACTGCAAATTGGGATTAAGCAAAAATTTATTGTGTGGTCGAGCGACAGCTTCGGCTCGCTCTTCCTACATGATCGCTTCTTGTGCGGAATAATTCCTAGCTCGCCGATGGCTTCAGAGTTGGTCTTCTCGAAGTTTTGCTTTCGCACTGCATTCCGCAATCTTTTCGTTATGAGTTGTGTGCTTCGGTTTCCCGACTTTCTTGTGTTTAGTGCGTTTGGCTTCTCTTAACCCTTAGCCACCGCTTGCCGAAATTTCCACACTATCATCTGTCGATCTGCAGAGCTCGATGAAGGCATCGCGGCCGTTCCTGAGCTCGTGGAACGGTCGAATCTGTAGTTGTTTCCAGATCTCTCCCACACAACGGCCTCCCAGAAGCTTGGATTACAGAAGTACGCCACTACTCCCAGCCGGAGATTCACGATTGAAAGCAGAATGACATGAGCTACACGCAGCTCCGATTTTTTTTTTTTTGTGTCTGACCTACTTTGAAAGACTTTGTAGTCGATTTACTTACTACTATCGCTGTTGGAAACCAGGTGATAACCGCACAGTATTCTAGAGACGATGAGGTAATGAAAATTTGGAATAAGTAAAACAGTATCAAAAGAAGTTGTGTGGTGGAGCAGCACATGCAATTCACGCTTCCTAGATATTCGTTACTGCATAGAATAATTCTTTTGTCTGCGGCGTCTTCAGTATCCGTCTTCTGGAAATTTTGCTTGCAGTATATTGTGCAATCTTTTCGTTATGAGTTGGTGCTTGGTTTCCCGATGTTCTTTTGTTTAGTGCATTCGCCTTCTCTTAACCCTGAGAAACCACATACCGAAACTGAGGCACTGCCGGCTGTTCATAAGCAGTGCTCGATGCAGTTATTTCGCTTTTTATTCGTTGCCTTTAATATTCTTCTCATCAGTGGTGAGTGCTGCCTGCAGAAAGCGTTTATCTTGCGAATTCACGTGAAAGTTTGTGTTCCCTGTGAGGCGCACTACTTGGGATTAACTTGACTGCTCCAGCCAGGTGGCTCGTTGGTCTAGGGGTATGATTCCTGCTTTGGGTGCAGGAGATCCCGGGTTCAAATCCCGGACGAGCCCTGCCATTTTGACCGTGCTGAAGAGTAGGTGGAACTCAGCCCCGGTTGCAGCTCCTCAATGAAGAGTAGACGCCTGTTATAGCACGTGGATATAACAAGAATGCGGCACCAGTAAAGTACGTAGGTGGAATTCGGTAGAAAAGCAGACGGTAATTTTGCATGCAACGGAAAACAAGGTTGTCTTTGCGGGATATGTGCACCGTGAGTGGAGATTCAGCTTAATTGTGCGACAGTCTACCCTCATCTTACTAGCGACGGCAACAACCAAGGGGTGGCATGTAAGATTGAGCGTGGCTAAGAGTTTCTCATTATTAGTTAGCATCACACTTTGACAGAGCTGTGACAAGGCGAGTAGGGTGAGCTCAGGAAAGCCAGTAGCAAGCGCACTTGAAGTAGCCCTGAAGAACCGGATTATAAATTTTGCCAGCCATAATGGAACTAGGGGCGTTCTCAGTTACCAAATACCGGTGCAATAAGAGAGCAACAGTATTTGACGGTAAAATGACGCCATATCCGTCTAGCATACGACATTGCTTGTCTCTGCATACGCGGACGTGAGGTCATCTCGGAAATGAAATCCGAAATATAGGTTAAAATTGTTGTGTTCGCGCCCGGGATCGAACCGGGGACCTTCTGCGTGTAAAGCAGACGTGATAACCGCTACACCACGGAAACGACGGTTCTTTTCATGTACCACCCGGAGACTCGTAATAGCAACAGTTTGTCTTCTGTGTTAGCAAGGGCATCGGCTATGAGCTCCCTCCGATTCGTGAAGTTCCTGTAGTAAAAGACGTCGATGGAAACAACCCAACCGCGACAGACAGGGAGAACGCTGGCTGAGCTGCAGCCCTACATGGTGAGACCATCAAAGGTGGCGTCATTCACATGCAGTGCGTTTTCGGAACGAATAGGCTCGTTGGTCTAGGGGTATGATTCCTGCTTCGGGTGCAGGAGGTCCCGGGTTCAAATCCCGGGCGAGCCCTTGCGTTTTGTACAACGGTGCGGTAACAAATCGCATGGCGGCGGCTGTTTCGCGCATTTCCAGGCCTCCAAGTCAGCGCTAAAATCCGACAACCAGTTCTGAAACCGTTTCATGTTTCATTTGAGCCATGTGCACCCTGCTGATGGAACGTTTGAAGTTGATTTAAATGGTCACAGTAGAGATCGTAGCAAGTGTCTTGCTGAGTGCGACGAAAACGGGTTTCCGCCCGCAATCGAGCCGGGGACCTTCTGCGTGTTAGGCACGGCGCCTGGGCTCGGCGGCAGCTGCTGCTCTTTCCTTCCTTACGAGATACCGTCGATTCGCGCAGTCGTTATTGCAAAAGATGTCACCAAAGGCAATCGCTTCGTTAGCGGCACGGTGCCTGGGCTCGGCGGCAGCTCTACATGGAGGCACCAGCAGCCCAGCCAGGCCGCCGCCGGCACCGGTGCGCCACAGCCCAAGGAGTCGGCGGCCGCCCTGCAATGCCCCTGTCGTTGCATATTCCACCCGCCTCATATCCTCCCCATGTCTGACTCACTGCCCCAAATGACACTGCAGTGGACGTGTTTATTACTATCGCTTTTGGAAGAACCAAGGCGCAGTATTCTAGTGTCGAACCGGTACTGCAAATTGGGATTAAGCAAAAATTTATTGTGTGGTCGAGCGACAGCTTCGGCTCGCTCTTCCTACATGATCGCTTCTTGTGCGGAATAATTCCTAGCTCGCCGATGGCTTCAGAGTTGGTCTTCTCGAAGTTTTGCTTTCGCACTGCATTCCGCAATCTTTTCGTTATGAGTTGTGTGCTTCGGTTTCCCGACTTTCTTGTGTTTAGTGCGTTTGGCTTCTCTTAACCCTTAGCCACCGCTTGCCGAAATTTCCACACTATCATCTGTCGATCTGCAGAGCTCGATGAAGGCATCGCGGCCGTTCCTGAGCTCGTGGAACGGTCGAATCTGTAGTTGTTTCCAGATCTCTCCCACACAACGGCCTCCCAGAAGCTTGGATTACAGAAGTACGCCACTACTCCCAGCCGGAGATTCACGATTGAAAGCAGAATGACATGAGCTACACGCAGCTCCGATTTTTTTTTTTTTGTGTCTGACCTACTTTGAAAGACTTTGTAGTCGATTTACTTACTACTATCGCTGTTGGAAACCAGGTGATAACCGCACAGTATTCTAGAGACGATGAGGTAATGAAAATTTAGAATAAGTAAAACAGTATCAAAAGAAGTTGTGTGGTGGAGCAGCACATGCAATTCACGCTTCCTAGATATTCGTTACTGCATAGAATAATTCTTTTGTCTGCGGCGTCTTCAGTATCCGTCTTCTGGAAATTTTGCTTGCAGTATATTGTGCAATCTTTTCGTTATGAGTTGGTGCTTGGTTTCCCGATGTTCTTTTGTTTAGTGCATTCGCCTTCTCTTAACCCTGAGAAACCACATACCGAAACTGAGGCACTGCCGGCTGTTCATAAGCAGTGCTCGATGCAGTTATTTCGCTTTTTATTCGTTGCCTTTAATATTCTTCTCATCAGTGGTGAGTGCTGCCTGCAGAAAGCGTTTATCTTGCGAATTCACGTGAAAGTTTGTGTTCCCTGTGAGGCGCACTACTTGGGATTAACTTGACTGCTCCAGCCAGGTGGCTCGTTGGTCTAGGGGTATGATTCCTGCTTTGGGTGCAGGAGATCCCGGGTTCAAATCCCGGACGAGCCCTGCCATTTTGACCGTGCTGAAGAGTAGGTGGAACTCAGCCCCGGTTGCAGCTCCTCAATGAAGAGTAGACGCCTGTTATAGCACGTGGATATAACAAGAATGCGGCACCAGTAAAGTACGTAGGTGGAATTCGGTAGAAAAGCAGACGGTAATTTTGCATGCAACGGAAAACAAGGTTGTCTTTGCGGGATATGTGCACCGTGAGTGGAGATTCAGCTTAATTGTGCGACAGTCTACCCTCATCTTACTAGCGACGGCAACAACCAAGGGGTGGCATGTAAGATTGAGCGTGGCTAAGAGTTTCTCATTATTAGTTAGCATCACACTTTGACAGAGCTGTGACAAGGCGAGTAGGGTGAGCTCAGGAAAGCCAGTAGCAAGCGCACTTGAAGTAGCCCTGAAGAACCGGATTATAAATTTTGCCAGCCATAATGGAACTAGGGGCGTTCTCAGTTACCAAATACCGGTGCAATAAGAGAGCAACAGTATTTGACGGTAAAATGACGCCATATCCGTCTAGCATACGACATTGCTTGTCTCTGCATACGCGGACGTGAGGTCATCTCGGAAATGAAATCCGAAATATAGGTTAAAATTGTTGTGTTCGCGCCCGGGATCGAACCGGGGACCTTCTGCGTGTAAAGCAGACGTGATAACCGCTACACCACGGAAACGACGGTTCTTTTCATGTACCACCCGGAGACTCGTAATAGCAACAGTTTGTCTTCTGTGTTAGCAAGGGCATCGGCTATGAGCTCCCTCCGATTCGTGAAGTTCCTGTAGTAAAAGACGTCGATGGAAACAACCCAACCGCGACAGACAGGGAGAACGCTGGCTGAGCTGCAGCCCTACATGGTGAGACCATCAAAGGTGGCGTCATTCACATGCAGTGCGTTTTCGGAACGAATAGGCTCGTTGGTCTAGGGGTATGATTCCTGCTTCGGGTGCAGGAGGTCCCGGGTTCAAATCCCGGGCGAGCCCTTGCGTTTTGTACAACGGTGCGGTAACAAATCGCATGGCGGCGGCTGTTTCGCGCATTTCCAGGCCTCCAAGTCAGCGCTAAAATCCGACAACCAGTTCTGAAACCGTTTCATGTTTCATTTGAGCCATGTGCACCCTGCTGATGGAACGTTTGAAGTTGATTTAAATGGTCACAGTAGAGATCGTAGCAAGTGTCTTGCTGAGTGCGACGAAAACGGCTTTCCGCCCGCAATCCAACCGGGGACCTTCTGCGTGTTAGGCACGGCGCCTGGGCTCGGCGGCAGCTGCTGCTCTTTCCTTCCTTACGAGATACCGTCGATTCGCGCAGTCGTTATTGCAAAAGATGTCACCAAAGGCAATCGCTTCGTTAGCGGCACGGTGCCTGGGCTCGGCGGCAGCTCTACATGGAGGCACCAGCAGCCCAGCCAGGCCGCCGCCGGCACCGGTGCGCCACAGCCCAAGGAGTCGGCGGCCGCCCTGCAATGCCCCTGTCGTTGCATATTCCACCCGCCTCATATCCTCCCCATGTCTGACTCACTGCCCCAAATGACACTGCAGTGGACGTGTTTATTACTATCGCTTTTGGAAGAACCAAGGCGCAGTATTCTAGTGTCGAACCGGTACTGCAAATTGGGATTAAGCAAAAATTTATTGTGTGGTCGAGCGACAGCTTCGGCTCGCTCTTCCTACATGATCGCTTCTTGTGCGGAATAATTCCTAGCTCGCCGATGGCTTCAGAGTTGGTCTTCTCGAAGTTTTGCTTTCGCACTGCATTCCGCAATCTTTTCGTTATGAGTTGTGTGCTTCGGTTTCCCGACTTTCTTGTGTTTAGTGCGTTTGGCTTCTCTTAACCCTTAGCCACCGCTTGCCGAAATTTCCACACTATCATCTGTCGATCTGCAGAGCTCGATGAAGGCATCGCGGCCGTTCCTGAGCTCGTGGAACGGTCGAATCTGTAGTTGTTTCCAGATCTCTCCCACACAACGGCCTCCCAGAAGCTTGGATTACAGAAGTACGCCACTACTCCCAGCCGGAGATTCACGATTGAAAGCAGAATGACATGAGCTACACGCAGCTCCGATTTTTTTTTTTTGTGTCTGACCTACTTTGAAAGACTTTGTAGTCGATTTACTTACTACTATCGCTGTTGGAAACCAGGTGATAACCGCACAGTATTCTAGAGACGATGAGGTAATGAAAATTTGGAATAAGTAAAACAGTATCAAAAGAAGTTGTGTGGTGGAGCAGCACATGCAATTCACGCTTCCTAGATATTCGTTACTGCATAGAATAATTCTTTTGTCTGCGGCGTCTTCAGTATCCGTCTTCTGGAAATTTTGCTTGCAGTATATTGTGCAATCTTTTCGTTATGAGTTGGTGCTTGGTTTCCCGATGTTCTTTTGTTTAGTGCATTCGCCTTCTCTTAACCCTGAGAAACCACATACCGAAACTGAGGCACTGCCGGCTGTTCATAAGCAGTGCTCGATGCAGTTATTTCGCTTTTTATTCGTTGCCTTTAATATTCTTCTCATCAGTGGTGAGTGCTGCCTGCAGAAAGCGTTTATCTTGCGAATTCACGTGAAAGTTTGTGTTCCCTGTGAGGCGCACTACTTGGGATTAACCAGTTCAGCTTTAGACGCCGTGCAGTGTGGACGTGCCTAGTCTTCCGCTCCGCCGTAGCGTTACGTATAGTGGACTATCGTTTTTGTTTACGTGTTGTGTTGTAACTTCTGTGAGTGTTTCTCCGTCGTTGTTTCGTACCTTGTGTTTTTTTTTCTGTCCTTATTTCAGTGTTTTTTGTGTAGCGGTTTCGACCGCATATTTTGAAAATGTCGTCCCAGGTTATTCCTCGTCAGGCTACAGTTAGTTTTGCTTTTGACAAGTCAACCCGCCATGTGCAACCTAGTTCTCTTGAGATTCATGATTGGTTGGTAGATACCTTTGGTGTTCATTCGGATCAGGTGCACACTGCTTATTTTGATACCGAACTGTATGTTTTCTTTGTTAAGTTTATGGACCCACTTCAGGTTGATAAAATTCTTTCTAAAAATGGTCATCAAGTTCTCTTTCGGCATCGGGATGATTCTGTAAGTACCGTGCTGCTTTCCAATGCTTCCATCACGTATACCAATGTTCGTGTTTACAACCTTCCACCGGAGGTGGATAATGTCTATCTTAAGGAGGGTCTACAGAAGTATGGTGATGTAAAGAGCATTCGCCTTGAACGCTGGTCAAGCCAACATCGCCTGCAATGTTACAGTGGTATTCGTTCAGTCGAAATGCACGTTAAGCAGAATATTCCATCTCACCTGCAGATCGGTGGATATCATGTCCATGTAACATATAGTGGTCAGGTTGGCACCTGTTTTTTGTGCAATGAAAGTGGTCACGTGCGTACCGACTGTCCGCGGAGAGTTTTTGTTTTAAAAAATTCTCTCGAACAGCGTCGCAAGTTAACGGTCGCTGACCTCGTTGCAGGTGCTTCTGCTCTTGGTGTAGCACAGTCCAGTGGTAGTAGCGCCCCGCCACAGGTTTTGCGCACCCCTGATACAG
This sequence comes from Schistocerca piceifrons, assembly GCF_021461385.2. Lineage (NCBI taxonomy): Eukaryota > Metazoa > Arthropoda > Insecta > Orthoptera > Acrididae > Schistocerca > Schistocerca piceifrons. The sequence goes on along the minus strand of NW_025728774.1, from coordinate 380,482 downwards.
AATTTCCTCCTTTGCGTGCTAAATCTGATGTTGTTCCGTCTGTCCCTCAGGTGGGTGTGCCACTTTTGAATAATAAGAGGCGTCGCCCACACGATGGAAATAGTACGGATGAGGATCTCCCTGAGATGCCCCAGTCCGAGCAACCGGCATCCTCCGAGCCACTGTGTACTGTAGCTGCTCCCTGCCCTCCTGAGGTAGCGGTTCCGGTGGCGGCTGCTGGCGCCCCTCCTTCCTTCGACGCAGCTTCTCTCGAGTCGGGTCGTCGGTCGGGCCTGTTGGCGCCGTCTTCCGAACCGACTTCGATGTCACAACAAGTGGAGCCGCGACAACTTCCTGCTTCGCTGCCCCATACCTCTGCCAGCGGAGCTGCTCCGCTTCCTTCCAACTCTGCGGCCTCGGACCTTCCTGCTCACGTTTCGCCTCCGTGCAGTCCATGTTTGCCGGAAGCTAGTGCAGGTGTTGACCATTCCGTTTTGTCGGATGTTTCCCCCGCGACCCCGGATCCCGCATGTGGACCGGCGCGGGTGGTGTCGGATACAGAACTTGACCCTCCTACGTCACCGGCGGCTGAAGCTTCCTTGCCCGTCAGCCGACGCAAGTTACGCGTTCAGCCGAACGTTAATGCTGTTCGTAAAAAACCGAAGCGTAAGGGATCCGCGGAACGGGGTACCAGTCCCCCTCCCTCGGATGCCTCCGTCTCCCCTGCTATGGACTGTGACGTTGGTGCGTCGGTGTAGGTGATTTGTTTTCTCGCTTTTCTCTCTATGGTTCAAGCATACACCTTTCTTACCTTAAATGTTAACCGTATTGAGTCCGACGTTCGCATTGCCTCTTTGCGGCAGTTTATTTACGACGCCTGTGCGGACGTAGTGTTTTTGCAGGAAGTGTTGTTTTCTGATCTCTCTCTACCTGGATTTCAAACTGTTTTTAATGTCGCGCCGGAATATTCAACAGGAACTGCTCTTTTCTTTCGAGAGGGCATTCCTATTACTGACATTGAATTCCTTGACTCTGGCCGTGGGATTGGTTGTCGTCTTTTTGATCTCCGCCTCGTTGTTTTGTATGCCCCCTCTGGTTCGGGTCACACTGTGGCTCGATCGCGCTTTTATAAAGAAGAACTTATTTATATTTTGCGCCAGTGTCCTCGGAGTCTCCTGCTCGGAGGCGATTTTAATTGTGTTTTACGCCCTGCAGACCAGTCCCCCAATTTTAATTATTGCCGTGATTTACATGACTTAGTTCGTACGATGCATCTGCGTGATGTTTGGGAACACAAATATCCAACCCTGGTGAAATATACGTTTTTTACCGCGTCCTCATGCAGTAGACTAGACAGATTTTATTTATCTGATTTTTTATGTGATAAAATTCTTTCTGTCGATGTTATTCCTACTAGTTTTTCTGACCATTGTGCTTTTACTGCAACTGTAAATCTTAGTCGCCAACCTGCAAAACTTTATCGTTCCCAGTGGATGTTAAATGTTTCCCACCTTGCCGACAGTGCTATGGATGATGTTATAAGTGGCGTGTGGGAGCGATGTCTTCGCTCTGTCCCGCGATACCCCTCCTTGCTGGTTTGGTGGACTGCGTTTGCCAAGCCCAAGATTCGTCAGACTTTGATTTTCTACTGTGCTGCTAGGACGCGTGATTTTAAGAACACGTATGAATATTACTACTCTGTCCTGCGTGAACTATATGACGCGGCGGGTACCTCTCCACTGCGGATCCATGATGTTCGTCGTATTAAAGCCAAGCTCTTGAGCCTTAAACGACGACAGATGGATGGTCTGCGAGTTAAGTCGAAACCTCACTCTCTTGTTGGAGGTGAACTGACATCCTTGTACCACCTGCTACGGCATCAGACTCGTCGTCGTCGCTCCTTCATCTCTTCTCTTACGGTGGATGATGGGCGACAGCTTATTGCACAGGAGGAAATGGTTCGTGCTCTTCATCAGTATTACACTAGTCTATATTCTGCCGATGATTCTGGTGAGTCTCTTTCGGATGATGTCTTTGGGGATCTAACTGCGACGATCGCGCCTGACGCGAACGGCGAATTTCTCCGGGAGTTCCAGGTAGATGATGTTTTCGATTTTATTGCTCGCTCTCCGTCCAGTAAATCGCCGGGTCCAGACGGCCTGCCTAAAGAATTTTATCTCCGTTTTTGGCCTCTTTTGGGTGGCATTTTTACGCAGATTTTAAATGAGATTGTGAGGGGGATGGATGTGCCTGCCGATTTTAAAGTAGGGAAAATTGTTTTAATCCCGAAGTCCTCTGGTCGTTTATCTGCTGCCAATCTTCGTCCGCTCACATTGCTGAATTTTGACTATAAGACAGCTGCTAGAGCGCTCAATAGCCGGTTGTCTTCTCTGCTTCGGGATGTGATTGGTGCACATCAATGTTGTTTTCATGATCGATCTATTCTGACACCAGTAGCCGAATATCGGGATGTTGTCTCGGTTGCGGCGGTTACAAACGTACATTGTGCCTTTGCCTTCCTTGATTTTTATAAGGCTTTTGATCACGTCAGTCATGTGTTTTTAGATCGTGTTTTAGGTACAATAGGTTTTAACGCTTCATCACGTGGTGTTCTTGGCAATTTGTATAGGGGAATAACAGCTCGGGTGTCAGTCAATGGGCAGCTGACGCCGCCCATTGCTATCCGCCGCGGAGTGCCTCAGGGTAGTCCGCTCTCTATGTCTTTATTCGTATTGTCCCTGGAACCGCTGCTTCGGACTATTGCTCTCAAGCTTCAGGGTATGTCCCTCTCTGGTGGGAAGCTCTCTGTTAAGGCATATGCGGATGATGTCGTTGTTCTCCTCCGTCAACGTGATGATATCCCGTTGTTGAAAGGGGCAGTTGATGCATACTGTCGTGTCTCTGGAGCGCGTCTCAATCAGGGTAAATGTAAGTTCCTTGATATTCGAGGATTTCGCGATGCTGACGTCCCTTGGGCCACTTTTGTCGATCGCCATACGTCCTTGGGGATTATCATTGATCGGTGTCCTCTAAAAATGGCGGCTCTCAATTGGAAATCTGTCACCGAGAAGATACAGGGGGCTCTGATGGTCCATGAGCAGCGCTCTGCTACCATTTTGCAAAAAGTCAGAATTTTAGACACCTACGTTCTATGTAAAGCTTATTATGTTGCTCAGCTGTTCCCACTTCCCATGATGGTGGCGAAAAGGTTGCGCCAATTGTCTAGCAGGTTTATATGGAAGGGCCATCTATTCAAGTTACGTTACGAGGTAATGACGAAACCGCGTCTCTCCGGAGGCTTCGGCCTCTCTGACATTACTCGCAAGTCGTCTGCTTTGTACGTCCGCCGAACGACTCTAATTGTTACGCAAGAAGTGACTTCAATTACATCCAGGCTTTTTACTGTTGTGCGTCCGGCGAGCCTTGCTCCACCTGTCGATGTCGGACGCCTAAATTTTAAGTTGAAACACATTCGGGAATTTTACATTGCGGTGAGTTACCTCGGTGACGTCTTCTTGCGGCGACCGGTGCCAACGACCAAGGGCTTGATTGCCCGCTGGGAGGGGCTGGCCGGTCCCAATCCAATAGAACTGGCGTCTCCATCTGTGTCCTGGAGGAACGTCTGGAAGAACGTTAGTCTGCCGATCCACTCTATGGCCGTGGCGTCCACGTGGTATAGGGTAATAAATAATTTGGTTCCCACCAATGTACGACTGCACCGTATTGGTCTTTCTGACACGGACACCTGTACTCGGTGTGGTCTCCTGGATACCCTTGAACATCGATTCACCTGCCGTGGGCACCTTGCTAATTGGCGTTGGCTCAGGAAACAACTTGCTTTTGTCACTAGGTCTGCTGAAGCCGCTTATACTATTGACATCATCGTCCGGCCCGATTCTTCCTTTTTTCCGCGGACGAAGCTCCATACCGTCATGTGGTTGATTGGCCATTTCGTACATTTTGTCAACAGTTGTCATGAAGAGGATGGACACCTAGCGTTTCGGCAGTACATGCTTACTGCTTACTGGCAGCGCTTGCGATTGCCAGGCCTCCGAGATGATTTTGCCAATATGCTTAGCCTGACATTTGAGAGAGAGGGTGTTGGCTAAGGTCACCTGTGTGAGCCATTTTCTTTTATACTGTTTCTGGATTTGCCGCCTTTATGTATGTTTCTTCTCTACGCCAGGACTGAAGTTTTCGTGTTTTAATCTTTATTTCAGTACGCAGTCTACATTATATAGTCATGTAAAAAAAAAAAAAAAAAAAAAAAAAAAGGGTATGATTCCTGCTTTGGGTGCAGGAGGTCCCGGGTTCAAATCCCGGACGAGCCCTGCCATTTTGACCGTGCTGAAGAGTAGGTGGAACTCAGCCCCGGTTGCAGCTCCTCAATGAAGAGTAGACGCCTGTTATAGCACGTGGATATAACAAGAATGCGGCACCAGTAAAGTACGTAGGTGGAATTCGGTAGAAAAGCAGACGGTAATTTTGCATGCAACGGAAAACAAGGTTGTCTTTGCGGGATATGTGCACCGTGAGTGGAGATTCAGCTTAATTGTGCGACAGTCTACCCTCATCTTACTAGCGACGGCAACAACCAAGGGGTGGCATGTAAGATTGAGCGTGGCTAAGAGTTTCTCATTATTAGTTAGCATCACACTTTGACAGAGCTGTGACAAGGCGAGTAGGGTGAGCTCAGGAAAGCCAGTAGCAAGCGCACTTGAAGTAGCCCAGAAGAACCGGATTATAAATTTTGCCAGCCATAATGGAGCTAGGGGCGTTCTCAGTTACCAAATACCGGTGCAATAAGAGAGCAACAGTATTTGACCGTAAAATGACGCCCTATCCGTCTAGCATACGACATTGCTTGTCTCTGCATACGCGGACGTGAGGTCATCTCGGAAATGAAATCCGAAATATAGATTAAAATTGTTGTGTTCCCGCCCGGGATCGAACCGGGGACCTTCTGCGTGTAAAGCAGACGTGATAACCGCTACACCACGGAAACGACGGCTCTTTTCATGTACCACCCGGAGACTCGTAATAGCAACAGTTTGTCTTCTGTGTTAGCAAGGGCATCGGCTACGAGCTCCCTCCGATTCGTGAAGTTCCTGTAGTAAAAGACGTCGATGGAAACAATCCAACCGCGACAGACAGGGAGAACGCTGGCTGAGCTGCAGCCCTACATGGTGAGACCATCAAAGGTGGCGTCATTCACATGCAGTGCGTTTTCGGAACGAATAGGCTCGTTGGTCTAGGGGTATGATTCCTGCTTCGGGTGCAGGAGGTCCCGGGTTCAAATCCCGGGCGAGCCCTTGCGTTTTGTACAACGGTGCGGTAACAAATCGCATGGCGGCGGCTGTTTCGCGCATTTCCAGGCCTCCAAGTCAGCGCTAAAATCCGACAACCAGTTCTGAAACCGTTTCATGTTTCATTTGAACCATGTGCACCCTGCTGATGGAAAGTTTGAAGTTGATTTAAATGGTCACAGTAGAGATCGTAGCAAGTGTCTTGCTGAGTGCGACGAAAACGGGTTTCCGCCCGCAATCGAGCCGGGGACCTTCTGCGTGTTAGGCACGGCGCCTGGGCTCGGCGGCAGCTGCTGCTCTTTCCTTCCTTACGAGATACCGTCGATTCGCGCAGTCGTTATTGCAAAAGATGTCACCAAAGGCAATCGCTTCGTTAGCGGCACGGTGCCTGGGCTCGGCGGCAGCTCTACATGGAGGCACCAGCAGCCCAGCCAGGCCGCCGCCGGCACCGGTGCGCCACAGCCCAAGGAGTCGGCGGCCGCCCTGCAATGCCCCTGTCGTTGCATATTCCACCCGCCTCATATCCTCCCCATGTCTGACTCACTACCCCAAATGACACTGCAGTGGACGTGCTTATTACTATCGCTTTTGGAAGAACCAAGGCGCAGTATTCTAGTGTCGAACCGGTACTGCAAATTGGGATTAAGCAAAAATTTATTGTGTGGTCGAGCGACAGCTTCGGCTCGCTCTTCCTACATGATCGCTTCTTGTGCGGAATAATTCCTAGCTCGCCGATGGCTTCAGAGTTGGTCTTCTCGAAGTTTTGCTTTCGCACTGCATTCCGCAATCTTTTCGTTATGAGTTGTGTGCTTCGGTTTCCCGACTTTCTTGTTTTTAGTGCGTTTGGCTTCTCTTAACCCTTAGCCACCGCTTGCCGAAATTTCCACACTATCATCTGTCGATCTGCAGAGCTCGATGAAGGCATCGCGGCCGTTCCTGAGCTCGTGGAACGGTCGAATCTGTAGTTGTTTCCAGATCTCTCCCACACAACGGCCTCCCAGAAGCTTGGATTACAGAAGTACGCCACTACTCCCAGCCGGAGATTCACGATTGAAAGCAGAATGACATGAGCTACACGCAGCTCCGATTTTTTTTTTTTGTGTCTGACCTACTTTGAAAGACTTTGTAGTCGATTTACTTACTACTATCGCTGTTGGAAACCAGGTGATAACCGCACAGTATTCTAGAGACGATGAGGTAATGAAAATTTAGAATAAGTAAAACAGTATCAAAAGAAGTTGTGTGGTGGAGCAGCACATGCAATTCACGCTTCCTAGATATTCGTTACTGCATAGAATAATTCTTTTGTCTGCGGCGTCTTCAGTATCCGTCTTCTGGAAATTTTGCTTGCAGTATATTGTGCAATCTTTTCGTTATGAGTTGGTGCTTGGTTTCCCGATGTTCTTTTGTTTAGTGCATTCGCCTTCTCTTAACCCTGAGAAACCACATACCGAAACTGAGGCACTGCCGGCTGTTCATAAGCAGTGCTCGATGCAGTTATTTCGCTTTTTATTCGTTGCCTTTAACATTCTTCTCATCAGTGGTGAGTGCTGCCTGCAGAAAGCGTTTATCTTGCGAATTCACGTGAAAGTTTGTGTTCCCTGTGAGGCGCACTACTTGGGATTAACCAGTTCAGCTCTAGACGCCGTGCAGTGTGGACGTGCCTAGTCTTCCGCTCCGCCGTAGCGTTACGTATAGTGGACTATCGTTTTTGTTTACGTGTTGTGTTGTAACTTCTGTGAGTGTTTCTCCGTCGTTGTTTCGTACCTTGTGTTTTTTTTTCTGTCCTTATTTCAGTGTTTTTTGTGTAGCGGTTTCGACCGCATATTTTGAAAATGTCGTCCCAGGTTATTCCTCGTCAGGCTACAGTTAGTTTTGCTTTTGACAAGTCAACCCGCCATGTGCAACCTAGTTCTCTTGAGATTCATGATTGGTTGGTAGATACCTTTGGTGTTCATTCGGATCAGGTGCACACTGCTTATTTTGATACCGAACTGTATGTTTTCTTTGTTAAGTTTATGGACCCACTTCAGGTTGATAAAATTCTTTCTAAAAATGGTCATCAAGTTCTCTTTCGGCATCGGGATGATTCTGTAAGTACCGTGCTGCTTTCCAATGCTTCCATCACGTATACCAATGTTCGTGTTTACAACCTTCCACCGGAGGTGGATAATGTCTATCTTAAGGAGGGTCTACAGAAGTATGGTGATGTAAAGAGCATTCGCCTTGAACGCTGGTCAAGCCAACATCGCCTGCAATGTTACAGTGGTATTCGTTCAGTCGAAATGCACGTTAAGCAGAATATTCCATCTCACCTGCAGATCGGTGGATATCGTGTCCATGTAACATATAGTGGTCAGGTTGGCACCTGTTTTTTGTGCAATGAAAGTGGTCACGTGCGTACCGACTGTCCGCGGAGAGTTTTTGTTTTAAAAAATTCTCTCGAACAGCGTCGCAAGTTAACGGTCGCTGACCTCGTTGCAGGTGCTTCTGCTCTTGGTGTAGCACAGTCCAGTGGTAGTAGCGCCCCGCCACAGGTTTTGCGCACCCCTGATACAGAATTTCCTCCTTTGCGTGCTAAATCTGATGTTGTTCCGTCTGTCCCTCAGGTGGGTGTGCCACTTTTGAATAATAAGAGGCGTCGCCCACACGATGGAAATAGTACGGATGAGGATCTCCCTGAGATGCCCCAGTCCGAGCAACCGGCATCCTCCGAGCCACTGTGTACTGTAGCTGCTCCCTGCCCTCCTGAGGTAGCGGTTCCGGTGGCGGCTGCTGGCGCCCCTCCTTCCTCCGACGCAGCTTCTCTCGAGTCGGGTCGTCGGTCGGGCCTGTTGGCGCCGTCTTCCGAACCGACTTCGATGTCACAACAAGTGGAGCCGCGACAACTTCCTGCTTCGCTGCCCCATACCTCTGCCAGCGGAGCTGCTCCGCTTCCTTCCAACTCTGCGGCCTCGGACCTTCCTGCTCACGTTTCGCCTCCGTGCAGTCCATGTTTGCCGGAAGCTAGTGCAGGTGTTGACCATTCCGTTTTGTCGGATGTTTCCCCCGCGACCCCGGATCCCGCATGTGGACCGGCGCGGGTGGTGTCGGATACAGAACTTGACCCTCCTACGTCACCGGCGGCTGAAGCTTCCTTGCCCGTCAGCCGACGCAAGTTACGCGTTCAGCCGAACGTTAATGCTGTTCGTAAAAAACCGAAGCGTAAGGGATCCGCGGAACGGGGTACCAGTCCCCCTCCCTCGGATGCCTCCGTCTCCCCTGCTATGGACTGTGACGTTGGTGCGTCGGTGTAGGTGATTTGTTTTCTCGCTTTTCTCTCTATGGTTCAAGCATATACCTTTCTTACCTTAAATGTTAACCGTATTGAGTCCGACGTTCGCATTGCCTCTTTGCGGCAGTTTATTTACGACGCCTGTGCGGACGTAGTGTTTTTGCAGGAAGTGTTGTTTTCTGATCTCTCTCTACCTGGATTTCAAACTGTTTTTAATGTCGCGCCGGAATATTCAACAGGAACTGCTCTTTTCTTTCGAGAGGGCATTCCTATTACTGACATTGAATTCCTTGACTCTGGCCGTGGGATTGGTTGTCGTCTTTTTGATCTCCGCCTCGTTGTTTTGTATGCCCCCTCTGGTTCGGGTCACACTGTGGCTCGATCGCGCTTTTATAAAGAAGAACTTATTTATATTTTGCGCCAGAGTCCTCGGAGTCTCCTGCTCGGAGGCGATTTTAATTGTGTTTTACGCCCTGCAGACCAGTCCCCCAATTTTAATTATTGCCGTGATTTACATGACTTAGTTCGTACGATGCATCTGCGTGATGTTTGGGAACACAAATATCCAACCCTGGTGAAATATACGTTTTTTACCGCGTCCTCATGCAGTAGACTAGACAGATTTTATTTATCTGACTTTTTATGTGATAAAATTCTTTCTGTCGATGTTATTCCTACTAGTTTTTCTGACCATTGTGCTTTTACTGCAACTGTAAATCTTAGTCGCCAACCTGCAAAACTTTATCGTTCCCAGTGGATGTTAAATGTTTCCCACCTTGCCGACAGTGCTATGGATGATGTTATAAGTGGCGTGTGGGAGCGATGTCTTCGCTCTGTCCCGCGATACCCCTCCTTGCTGGTTTGGTGGACTGCGTTTGCCAAGCCCAAGATTCGTCAGACTTTGATTTTCTACTGTGCTGCTAGGACGCGTGATTTTAAGAACACGTATGAATATTACTACTCTGTCCTGCGTGAACTATATGACGCGGCGGGTACCTCTCCACTGCGGATCCATGATGTTCGTCGTATTAAAGCCAAGCTCTTGAGCCTTAAACGACGACAGATGGATGGTCTGCGAGTTAAGTCGAAACCTCACTCTCTTGTTGGAGGTGAACTGACATCCTTGTACCACCTGCTACGGCATCAGACTCGTCGTCGTCGCTCCTTCATCTCTTCTCTTACGGTGGATGATGGGCGACAGCTTATTGCACAGGAGGAAATGGTTCGTGCTCTTCATCAGTATTACACTAGTCTATATTCTGCCGATGATTCTGGTGAGTCTCTTTCGGATGATGTCTTTGGGGATCTAACTGCGACGATCGCGCCTGACGCGAACGGCGAATTTCTCCGGGAGTTCCAGGTAGATGATGTTTTCGATTTTATTGCTCGCTCTCCGTCCAGTAAATCGCCGGGTCCAGACGGCCTGCCTAAAGAATTTTATCTCCGTTTTTGGCCTCTTTTGGGTGGCATTTTTACGCAGATTTTAAATGAGATTGTGAGGGGGATGGATGTGCCTGCCGATTTTAAAGTAGGGAAAATTGTTTTAATCCCGAAGTCCTCTGGTCGTTTATCTGCTGCCAATCTTCGTCCGCTCACATTGCTGAATTTTGACTATAAGACAGCTGCTAGAGCGCTCAATAGCCGGTTGTCTTCTCTGCTTCGGGGTGTGATTGGTGCACATCAATGTTGTTTTCATGATCGATCTATTCTGACACCAGTAGCCGAATATCGGGATGTTGTCTCGGTTGCGGCGGTTACAAACGTACATTGTGCCTTTGCCTTCCTTGATTTTTATAAGGCTTTTGATCACGTCAGTCATGTGTTTTTAGATCGTGTTTTAGGTACAATAGGTTTTAACGCTTCATCACGTGGTGTTCTTGGCAATTTGTATAGGGGAATAACAGCTCGGGTGTCAGTCAATGGGCAGCTGACGCCGCCCATTGCTATCCGCCGCGGAGTGCCTCAGGGTAGTCCGCTCTCTATGTCTTTATTCGTATTGTCCCTGGAACCGCTGCTTCGGACTATTGCTCTCAAGCTTCAGGGTATGTCCCTCTCTGGTGGGAAGCTCTCTGTTAAGGCATATGCGGATGATGTCGTTGTTCTCCTCCGTCAACGTGATGATATCCCGTTGTTGAAAGGGGCAGTTGATGCATACTGTCGTGTCTCTGGAGCGCGTCTCAATCAGGGTAAATGTAAGTTCCTTGATATTCGAGGATTTCGCGATGCTGACGTCCCTTGGGCCACTTTTGTCGATCGCCATACGTCCTTGGGGATTATCATTGATCGGTGTCCTCTAAAAATGGCGGCTCTCAATTGGAAATCTGTCACCGAGAAGATACAGGGGGCTCTGATGGTCCATGAGCAGCGCTCTGCTACCATTTTGCAAAAAGTCAGAATTTTAGACACCTACGTTCTATGTAAAGCTTATTATGTTGCTCAGCTGTTCCCACTTCCCATGATGGTGGCGAAAAGGTTGCGCCAATTGTCTAGCAGGTTTATATGGAAGGGCCATCTATTCAAGTTACGTTACGAGGTAATGACGAAACCGCGTCTCTCCGGAGGCTTCGGCCTCTCTGACATTACTCGCAAGTCGTCTGCTTTGTACGTCCGCCGAACGACTCTAATTGTTACGCAAGAAGTGACTTCAATTACATCCAGGCTTTTTACTGTTGTGCGTCCGGCGAGCCTTGCTCCACCTGTCGATGTCGGACGCCTAAATTTTAAGTTGAAACACATTCGGGAATTTTACATTGCGGTGAGTTACCTCGGTGACGTCTTCTTGCGGCGACCGGTGCCAACGACCAAGGGCTTGATTGCCCGCTGGGAGGGGCTGGCCGGTCCCAATCCAATAGAACTGGCGTCTCCATCTGTGTCCTGGAGGAACGTCTGGAAGAACGTTAGTCTGCCGATCCACTCTATGGCCGTGGCGTCCACGTGGTATAGGGTAATAAATAATTTGGTTCCCACCAATGTACGACTGCACCGTATTGGTCTTTCTGACACGGACACCTGTACTCGGTGTGGTCTCCTGGATACCCTTGAACATCGATTCACCTGCCGTGGGCACCTTGCTAATTGGCGTTGGCTCAGGAAACAACTTGCTTTTGTCACTAGGTCTGCTGAAGCCGCTTATACTATTGACATCATCGTCCGGCCCGATTCTTCCTTTTTTCCGCGGACGAAGCTCCATACCGTCATGTGGTTGATTGGCCATTTCGTACATTTTGTCAACAGTTGTCATGAAGAGGATGGACACCTAGCGTTTCGGCAGTACATGCTTACTGCTTACTGGCAGCGCTTGCGATTGCCAGGCCTCCGAGATGATTTTGCCAATATGCTTAGCCTGACATTTGAGAGAGAGGGTGTTGGCTAAGGTCACCTGTGTGAGCCATTTTCTTTTATACTGTTTCTGGATTTGCCGCCTTTATGTATGTTTCTTCTCTACGCCAGGACTGAAGTTTTCGTGTTTTAATCTTTATTTCAGTACGCAGTCTACATTATATAGTCATGTAAAAAAAAAAAAAAAAAAAAAAAAAAGGGGTATGATTCCTGCTTTGGGTGCAGGAGGTCCCGGGTTCAAATCCCGGACGAGCCCTGCCATTTTGACCGTGCTGAAGAGTAGGTGGAACTCAGCCCCGGTTGCAGCTCCTCAATGAAGAGTAGACGCCTGTTATAGCACGTGGATATAACAAGAATGCGGCACCAGTAAAGTACGTAGGTGGAATTCGGTAGAAAAGCAGACGGTAATTTTGCATGCAACGGAAAACAAGGTTGTCTTTGCGGGATATGTGCACCGTGAGTGGAGATTCAGCTTAATTGTGCGACAGTCTACCCTCATCTTACTAGCGACGGCAACAACCAAGGGGTGGCATGTAAGATTGAGCGTGGCTAAGAGTTTCTCATTATTAGTTAGCATCACACTTTGTCAGAGCTGTGACAAGGCGAGTAGGGTGAGCTCAGGAAAGCCAGTAGCAAGCGCACTTGAAGTAGCCCTGAAGAACCGGATTATAAATTTTGCCAGCCATAATGGAGCTAGGGGCGTTCTCAGTTACCAAATACCGGTGCAATAAGAGAGCAACAGTATTTGACCGTAAAATGACGCCCTATCCGTCTAGCATACGACATTGCTTGTCTCTGCATACGCGGACGTGAGGTCATCTCGGAAATGAAATCCGAAATATAGATTAAAGTTGTTGTGTTCCCGCCCGGGATCGAACCGGGGACCTTCTGCGTGTAAAGCAGACGTGATAACCGCTACACCACGGAAACGACGGTTCTTTTCATGTACCACCCGGAGACTCGTAATAGCAACAGTTTGTCTTCTGTGTTAGCAAGGGCATCGGCTACGAGCTCCCTCCGATTCGTGAAGTTCCTGTAGTAAAAGACGTCGATGGAAACAATCCAACCGCGACAGACAGGGAGAACGCTGGCTGAGCCGCAGCCCTACATGGTGAGACCATCAAAGGTGGCGTCATTCACATGCAGTGCGTTTTCGGAACGAATAGTCTCGTTGGTCTAGGGGTATGATTCCTGCTTCGGGTGCAGGAGGTCCCGGGTTCAAATCCCGGACGAGAACTTGCGTTTTGTACAACGGTGCGGTAACAAATCGCATGGCGGCGGCTGTTTCGCGCATTTCCAGGCCTCCAAGTCAGCGCTAAAATCCGACAACCAGTTCTGAAACCGTTTCATGTTTGATTTGAGCCATGTGCACCCTGCTGATGGAACGTTTGAAGTTGATTTAAATGGTCACAGTAGAGATCGTAGCAAGTGTCTTGCTGAGTGCGACGAAAACGGGTTTCCGCCCGCAATCGAGCCGGGGACCTTCTGCGTGTTAGGCACGGCGCCTGGGCTCGGCGGCAGCTGCTGCTCTTTCCTTCCTTACGAGATACCGTCGATTCGCGCAGTCGTTATTGCAAAAGATGTCACCAAAGGCAATCGCTTCGTTAGCGGCACGGTGCCTGGGCTCGGCGGCAGCTCTACATGGAGGCACCAGCAGCCCAGCCAGGCCGCCGCCGGCACCGGTGCGCCACAGCCCAAGGAGTCGGCGGCCGCCCTGCAATGCCCCTGTCGTTGCATATTCCACCCGCCTCATATCCTCCCCATGTCTGACTCACTACCCCAAATGACACTGCAGTGGACGTGCTTATTACTATCGCTTTTGGAAGAACCAAGGCGCAGTATTCTAGTGTCGAACCGGTACTGCAAATTGGGATTAAGCAAAAATTTATTGTGTGGTCGAGCGACAGCTTCGGCTCGCTCTTCCTACATGATCGCTTCTTGTGCGGAATAATTCCTAGCTCGCCGATGGCTTCAGAGTTGGTCTTCTCGAAGTTTTGCTTTCGCACTGCATTCCGGAATCTTTTCGTTATGAGTTGTGTGCTTCGGTTTCCCGACTTTCTTGTGTTTAGTGCGTTTGGCTTCTCTTAACCCTTAGCCACCGCTTGCCGAAATTTCCACACTATCATCTGTCGATCTGCAGAGCTCGATGAAGGCATCGCGGCCGTTCCTGAGCTCGTGGAACGGTCGAATCTGTAGTTGTTTCCAGATCTCTCCCACACAACGGCCTCCCAGAAGCTTGGATTACAGAAGTACGCCACTACTCCCAGCCGGAGATTCACGATTGAAAGCAGAATGACATGAGCTACACGCAGCTCTGATTTTTTTTTTTGTGTCTGACCTACTTTGAAAGACTTTGTAGTCGATTTACTTACTACTATCGCTGTTGGAAACCAGGTGATAACCGCACAGTATTCTAGAGACGATGAGGTAATGAAAATTTAGAATAAGTAAAACAGTATCAAAAGAAGTTGTGTGGTGGAGCAGCACATGCAATTCACGCTTCCTAGATATTCGTTACTGCATAGAATAATTCTTTTGTCTGCGGCGTCTTCAGTATCCGTCTTCTGGAAATTTTGCTTGCAGTATATTGTGCAATCTTTTCGTTATGAGTTGGTGCTTGGTTTCCCGATGTTCTTTTGTTTAGTGCATTCGCCTTCTCTTAACCCTGAGAAACCACATACCGAAACTGAGGCACTGCCGGCTGTTCATAAGCAGTGCTCGATGCAGTTATTTCGCTTTTTATTCGTTGCCTTTAACATTCTTCTCATCAGTGGTGAGTGCTGCCTGCAGAAAGCGTTTATCTTGCGAATTCACGTGAAAGTTTGTGTTCCCTGTGAGGCGCACTACTTGGGATTAACCAGTTCAGCTCTAGACGCCGTGCAGTGTGGACGTGCCTAGTCTTCCGCTCCGCCGTAGCGTTACGTATAGTGGACTATCGTTTTTGTTTACGTGTTGTGTTGTAACTTCTGTGAGTGTTTCTCCGTCGTTGTTTCGTACCTTGTGTTTTTTTTTCTGTCCTTATTTCAGTGTTTTTTGTGTAGCGGTTTCGACCGCATATTTTGAAAATGTCGTCCCAGGTTATTCCTCGTCAGGCTACAGTTAGTTTTGCTTTTGACAAGTCAACCCGCCATGTGCAACCTAGTTCTCTTGAGATTCATGATTGGTTGGTAGATACCTTTGGTGTTCATTCGGATCAGGTGCACACTGCTTATTTTGATACCGAACTGTATGTTTTCTTTGTTAAGTTTATGGACCCACTTCAGATTGATAAAATTCTTTCTAAAAATGGTCATCAAGTTCTCTTTCGGCATCGGGATGATTCTGTAAGTACCGTGCTGCTTTCCAATGCTTCTATCACGTATACCAATGTTCGTGTTTACAACCTTCCACCGGAGGTGGATAATGTCTAT
This sequence comes from Schistocerca piceifrons, assembly GCF_021461385.2. NCBI lineage: Eukaryota > Metazoa > Arthropoda > Insecta > Orthoptera > Acrididae > Schistocerca > Schistocerca piceifrons. The sequence continues at coordinate 365,174 of NW_025728774.1, read as the reverse complement.
CTTAAGGAGGGTCTACAGAAGTATGGTGATGTAAAGAGCATTCGCCTTGAACGCTGGTCAAGCCAACATCGCCTGCAATGTTACAGTGGTATTCGTTCAGTCGAAATGCACGTTAAGCAGAATATTCCATCTCACCTGCAGATCGGTGGATATCGTGTCCATGTAACATATAGTGGTCAGGTTGGCACCTGTTTTTTGTGCAATGAAAGTGGTCACGTGCGTACCGACTGTCCGCGGAGAGTTTTTGTTTTAAAAAATTCTCTCGAACAGCGTCGCAAGTTAACGGTCGCTGACCTCGTTGCAGGTGCTTCTGCTCTTGGTGTAGCACAGTCCAGTGGTAGTAGCGCCCCGCCACAGGTTTTGCGCACCCCTGATACAGAATTTCCTCCTTTGCGTGCTAAATCTGATGTTGTTCCGTCTGTCCCTCAGGTGGGTGTGCCACTTTTGAATAATAAGAGGCGTCGCCCACACGATGGAAATAGTACGGATGAGGATCTCCCTGAGATGCCCCAGTCCGAGCAACCGGCATCCTCCGAGCCACTGTGTACTGTAGCTGCTCCCTGCCCTCCTGAGGTAGCGGTTCCGGTGGCGGCTGCTGGCGCCCCTCCTTCCTCCGACGCAGCTTCTCTCGAGTCGGGTCGTCGGTCGGGCCTGTTGGCGCCGTCTTCCGAACCGACTTCGATGTCACAACAAGTGGAGCCGCGACAACTTCCTGCTTCGCTGCCCCATACCTCTGCCAGCGGAGCTGCTCCGCTTCCTTCCAACTCTGCGGCCTCGGACCTTCCTGCTCACGTTTCGCCTCCGTGCAGTCCATGTTTGCCGGAAGCTAGTGCAGGTGTTGACCATTCCGTTTTGTCGGATGTTTCCCCCGCGACCCCGGATCCCGCATGTGGACCGGCGCGGGTGGTGTCGGATACAGAACTTGACCCTCCTACGTCACCGGCGGCTGAAGCTTCCTTGCCCGTCAGCCGACGCAAGTTACGCGTTCAGCCGAACGTTAATGCTGTTCGTAAAAAACCGAAGCGTAAGGGATCCGCGGAACAGGGTACCAGTCCCCCTCCCTCGGATGCCTCCGTCTCCCCTGCTATGGACTGTGACGTTGGTGCGTCGGTGTAGGTGATTTGTTTTCTCGCTTTTCTCTCTATGGTTCAAGCATATACCTTTCTTACCTTAAATGTTAACCGTATTGAGTCCGACGTTCGCATTGCCTCTTTGCGGCAGTTTATTTACGACGCCTGTGCGGACGTAGTGTTTTTGCAGGAAGTGTTGTTTTCTGATCTCTCTCTACCTGGATTTCAAACTGTTTTTAATGTCGCGCCGGAATATTCAACAGGAACTGCTCTTTTCTTTCGAGAGGGCATTCCTATTACTGACATTGAATTCCTTGACTCTGGCCGTGGGATTGGTTGTCGTCTTTTTGATCTCCGCCTCGTTGTTTTGTATGCCCCCTCTGGTTCGGGTCACACTGTGGCTCGATCGCGCTTTTATAAAGAAGAACTTATTTATATTTTGCGCCAGAGTCCTCGGAGTCTCCTGCTCGGAGGCGATTTTAATTGTGTTTTACGCCCTGCAGACCAGTCCCCCAATTTTAATTATTGCCGTGATTTACATGACTTAGTTCGTACGATGCATCTGCGTGATGTTTGGGAACACAAATATCCAACCCTGGTGAAATATACGTTTTTTACCGCGTCCTCATGCAGTAGACTAGACAGATTTTATTTATCTGACTTTTTATGTGATAAAATTCTTTCTGTCGATGTTATTCCTACTAGTTTTTCTGACCATTGTGCTTTTACTGCAACTGTAAATCTTAGTCGCCAACCTGCAAAACTTTATCGTTCCCAGTGGATGTTAAATGTTTCCCACCTTGCCGACAGTGCTATGGATGATGTTATAAGTGGCGTGTGGGAGCGATGTCTTCGCTCTGTCCCGCGATACCCCTCCTTGCTGGTTTGGTGGACTGCGTTTGCCAAGCCCAAGATTCGTCAGACTTTGATTTTCTACTGTGCTGCTAGGACGCGTGATTTTAAGAACACGTATGAATATTACTACTCTGTCCTGCGTGAACTATATGACGCGGCGGGTACCTCTCCACTGCGGATCCATGATGTTCGTCGTATTAAAGCCAAGCTCTTGAGCCTTAAACGACGACAGATGGATGGTCTGCGAGTTAAGTCGAAACCTCACTCTCTTGTTGGAGGTGAACTGACATCCTTGTACCACCTGCTACGGCATCAGACTCGTCGTCGTCGCTCCTTCATCTCTTCTCTTACGGTGGATGATGGGCGACAGCTTATTGCACAGGAGGAAATGGTTCGTGCTCTTCATCAGTATTACACTAGTCTATATTCTGCCGATGATTCTGGTGAGTCTCTTTCGGATGATGTCTTTGGGGATCTAACTGCGACGATCGCGCCTGACGCGAACGGCGAATTTCTCCGGGAGTTCCAGGTAGATGATGTTTTCGATTTTATTGCTCGCTCTCCGTCCAGTAAATCGCCGGGTCCAGACGGCCTGCCTAAAGAATTTTATCTCCGTTTTTGGCCTCTTTTGGGTGGCATTTTTACGCAGATTTTAAATGAGATTGTGAGGGGGATGGATGTGCCTGCCGATTTTAAAGTAGGGAAAATTGTTTTAATCCCGAAGTCCTCTGGTCGTTTATCTGCTGCCAATCTTCGTCCGCTCACATTGCTGAATTTTGACTATAAGACAGCTGCTAGAGCGCTCAATAGCCGGTTGTCTTCTCTGCTTCGGGGTGTGATTGGTGCACATCAATGTTGTTTTCATGATCGATCTATTCTGACACCAGTAGCCGAATATCGGGATGTTGTCTCGGTTGCGGCGGTTACAAACGTACATTGTGCCTTTGCCTTCCTTGATTTTTATAAGGCTTTTGATCACGTCAGTCATGTGTTTTTAGATCGTGTTTTAGGTACAATAGGTTTTAACGCTTCATCACGTGGTGTTCTTGGCAATTTGTATAGGGGAATAACAGCTCGGGTGTCAGTCAATGGGCAGCTGACGCCGCCCATTGCTATCCGCCGCGGAGTGCCTCAGGGTAGTCCGCTCTCTATGTCTTTATTCGTATTGTCCCTGGAACCGCTGCTTCGGACTATTGCTCTCAAGCTTCAGGGTATGTCCCTCTCTGGTGGGAAGCTCTCTGTTAAGGCATATGCGGATGATGTCGTTGTTCTCCTCCGTCAACGTGATGATATCCCGTTGTTGAAAGGGGCAGTTGATGCATACTGTCGTGTCTCTGGAGCGCGTCTCAATCAGGGTAAATGTAAGTTCCTTGATATTCGAGGATTTCGCGATGCTGACGTCCCTTGGGCCACTTTTGTCGATCGCCATACGTCCTTGGGGATTATCATTGATCGGTGTCCTCTAAAAATGGCGGCTCTCAATTGGAAATCTGTCACCGAGAAGATACAGGGGGCTCTGATGGTCCATGAGCAGCGCTCTGCTACCATTTTGCAAAAAGTCAGAATTTTAGACACCTACGTTCTATGTAAAGCTTATTATGTTGCTCAGCTGTTCCCACTTCCCATGATGGTGGCGAAAAGGTTGCGCCAATTGTCTAGCAGGTTTATATGGAAGGGCCATCTATTCAAGTTACGTTACGAGGTAATGACGAAACCGCGTCTCTCCGGAGGCTTCGGCCTCTCTGACATTACTCGCAAGTCGTCTGCTTTGTACGTCCGCCGAACGACTCTAATTGTTACGCAAGAAGTGACTTCAATTACATCCAGGCTTTTTACTGTTGTGCGTCCGGCGAGCCTTGCTCCACCTGTCGATGTCGGACGCCTAAATTTTAAGTTGAAACACATTCGGGAATTTTACATTGCGGTGAGTTACCTCGGTGACGTCTTCTTGCGGCGACCGGTGCCAACGACCAAGGGCTTGATTGCCCGCTGGGAGGGGCTGGCCGGTCCCAATCCAATAGAACTGGCGTCTCCATCTGTGTCCTGGAGGAACGTCTGGAAGAACGTTAGTCTGCCGATCCACTCTATGGCCGTGGCGTCCACGTGGTATAGGGTAATAAATAATTTGGTTCCCACCAATGTACGACTGCACCGTATTGGTCTTTCTGACACGGACACCTGTACTCGGTGTGGTCTCCTGGATACCCTTGAACATCGATTCACCTGCCGTGGGCACCTTGCTAATTGGCGTTGGCTCAGGAAACAACTTGCTTTTGTCACTAGGTCTGCTGAAGCCGCTTATACTATTGACATCATCGTCCGGCCCGATTCTTCCTTTTTTCCGCGGACGAAGCTCCATACCGTCATGTGGTTGATTGGCCATTTCGTACATTTTGTCAACAGTTGTCATGAAGAGGATGGACACCTAGCGTTTCGGCAGTACATGCTTACTGCTTACTGGCAGCGCTTGCGATTGCCAGGCCTCCGAGATGATTTTGCCAATATGCTTAGCCTGACATTTGAGAGAGAGGGTGTTGGCTAAGGTCACCTGTGTGAGCCATTTTCTTTTATACTGTTTCTGGATTTGCCGCCTTTATGTATGTTTCTTCTCTACGCCAGGACTGAAGTTTTCGTGTTTTAATCTTTATTTCAGTACGCAGTCTACATTATATAGTCATGTAAAAAAAAAAAAAAAAAAAAAAAAAGGGGTATGATTCCTGCTTTGGGTGCAGGAGGTCCCGGGTTCAAATCCCGGACGAGCCCTGCCATTTTGACCGTGCTGAAGAGTAGGTGGAACTCAGCCCCGGTTGCAGCTCCTCAATGAAGAGTAGACGCCTGTTATAGCACGTGGATATAACAAGAATGCGGCACCAGTAAAGTACGTAGGTGGAATTCGGTAGAAAAGCAGACGGTAATTTTGCATGCAACGGAAAACAAGGTTGTCTTTGCGGGATATGTGCACCGTGAGTGGAGATTCAGCTTAATTGTGCGACAGTCTACCCTCATCTTACTAGCGACGGCAACAACCAAGGGGTGGCATGTAAGATTGAGCGTGGCTAAGAGTTTCTCATTATTAGTTAGCATCACACTTTGTCAGAGCTGTGACAAGGCGAGTAGGGTGAGCTCAGGAAAGCCAGTAGCAAGCGCACTTGAAGTAGCCCTGAAGAACCGGATTATAAATTTTGCCAGCCATAATGGAGCTAGGGGCGTTCTCAGTTACCAAATACCGGTGCAATAAGAGAGCAACAGTATTTGACCGTAAAATGACGCCCTATCCGTCTAGCATACGACATTGCTTGTCTCTGCATACGCGGACGTGAGGTCATCTCGGAAATGAAATCCGAAATATAGATTAAAGTTGTTGTGTTCCCGCCCGGGATCGAACCGGGGACCTTCTGCGTGTAAAGCAGACGTGATAACCGCTACACCACGGAAACGACGGTTCTTTTCATGTACCACCCGGAGACTCGTAATAGCAACAGTTTGTCTTCTGTGTTAGCAAGGGCATCGGCTACGAGCTCCCTCCGATTCGTGAAGTTCCTGTAGTAAAAGACGTCGATGGAAACAATCCAACCGCGACAGACAGGGAGAACGCTGGCTGAGCCGCAGCCCTACATGGTGAGACCATCAAAGGTGGCGTCATTCACATGCAGTGCGTTTTCGGAACGAATAGTCTCGTTGGTCTAGGGGTATGATTCCTGCTTCGGGTGCAGGAGGTCCCGGGTTCAAATCCCGGACGAGAACTTGCGTTTTGTACAACGGTGCGGTAACAAATCGCATGGCGGCGGCTGTTTCGCGCATTTCCGGGCCTCCAAGTCAGCGCTAAAATCCGACAACCAGTTCTGAAACCGTTTCATGTTTGATTTGAGCCATGTGCACCCTGCTGATGGAACGTTTGAAGTTGATTTAAATGGTCACAGTAGAGATCGTAGCAAGTGTCTTGCTGAGTGCGACGAAAACGGGTTTCCGCCCGCAATCGAGCCGGGGACCTTCTGCGTGTTAGGCACGGCGCCTGGGCTCGGCGGCAGCTGCTGCTCTTTCCTTCCTTACGAGATACCGTCGATTCGCGCAGTCGTTATTGCAAAAGATGTCACCAAAGGCAATCGCTTCGTTAGCGGCACGGTGCCTGGGCTCGGCGGCAGCTCTACATGGAGGCACCAGCAGCCCAGCCAGGCCGCCGCCGGCACCGGTGCGCCACAGCCCAAGGAGTCGGCGGCCGCCCTGCAATGCCCCTGTCGTTGCATATTCCACCCGCCTCATATCCTCCCCATGTCTGACTCACTACCCCAAATGACACTGCAGTGGACGTGCTTATTACTATCGCTTTTGGAAGAACCAAGGCGCAGTATTCTAGTGTCGAACCGGTACTGCAAATTGGGATTAAGCAAAAATTTATTGTGTGGTCGAGCGACAGCTTCGGCTCGCTCTTCCTACATGATCGCTTCTTGTGCGGAATAATTCCTAGCTCGCCGATGGCTTCAGAGTTGGTCTTCTCGAAGTTTTGCTTTCGCACTGCATTCCGGAATCTTTTCGTTATGAGTTGTGTGCTTCGGTTTCCCGACTTTCTTGTGTTTAGTGCGTTTGGCTTCTCTTAACCCTTAGCCACCGCTTGCCGAAATTTCCACACTATCATCTGTCGATCTGCAGAGCTCGATGAAGGCATCGCGGCCGTTCCTGAGCTCGTGGAACGGTCGAATCTGTAGTTGTTTCCAGATCTCTCCCACACAACGGCCTCCCAGAAGCTTGGATTACAGAAGTACGCCACTACTCCCAGCCGGAGATTCACGATTGAAAGCAGAATGACATGAGCTACACGCAGCTCCGATTTTTTTTTTTTGTGTCTGACCTACTTTGAAAGACTTTGTAGTCGATTTACTTACTACTATCGCTGTTGGAAACCAGGTGATAACCGCACAGTATTCTAGAGACGATGAGGTAATGAAAATTTAGAATAAGTAAAACAGTATCAAAAGAAGTTGTGTGGTGGAGCAGCACATGCAATTCACGCTTCCTAGATATTCGTTACTGCATAGAATAATTCTTTTGTCTGCGGCGTCTTCAGTATCCGTCTTCTGGAAATTTTGCTTGCAGTATATTGTGCAATCTTTTCGTTATGAGTTGGTGCTTGGTTTCCCGATGTTCTTTTGTTTAGTGCATTCGCCTTCTCTTAACCCTGAGAAACCACATACCGAAACTGAGGCACTGCCGGCTGTTCATAAGCAGTGCTCGATGCACTTATTTCGCTTTTTATTCGTTGCCTTTAATATTCTTCTCATCAGTGGTGAGTGCTGCCTGCAGAAAGCGTTTATCTTGCGAATTCACGTGAAAGTTTGTGTTCCCTGTGAGGCGCACTGCTTGGGATTAACTTGACTGCTCCAGCCAGGTGGCTCGCTGGTCTAGGGGTAAGTTCCGCTTTAGACGCCGCGCAGTGTGGACGTGCCTAGTCTTCCGCTCCGCCGTAGCGTTACGTATAGTGGACTATCGTTTTTGTTTACGTGTTGTGTTGCAACTTCTGTGAGTGTTTCTCCGTCGTTGTTTCGTACCTTGTGTTACTTTCTGTCCTTATTTCAGTGTTTTTTGTGTAGCGGTTTCGACCGCATATTTTGAAAATGTCGTCCCAGGTTATTCCTCGTCAGGCTACAGTTAGTTTTGCTTTTGACAAGTCAACCCGCCATGTGCAACCTAGTTCTCTTGAGATTCATGATTGGTTGGTAGATACCTTTGGTGTTCATTCGGATCAGGTGCACACTGCTTATTTTGATACCGAACTGTATGTTTTCTTTGTTAAGTTTATGGACCCACTTCAGGTTGATAAAATTCTTTCTAAAAATGGTCATCAAGTTCTCTTTCGGCATCGGGATGATTCTGTAAGTACCGTGCTGCTTTCCAATGCTTCCATCACGTATACCAATGTTCGTGTTTACAACCTTCCACCGGAGGTGGATAATGTCTATCTTAAGGAGGGTCTACAGAAGTATGGTGATGTAAAGAGCATTCGCCTTGAACGCTGGTCAAGCCAACATCGCCTGCAATGTTACAGTGGTATTCGTTCAGTCGAAATGCACGTTAAGCAGAATATTCCATCTCACCTGCAGATCGGTGGATATCGTGTCCATGTAACATATAGTGGTCAGGTTGGCACCTGTTTTTTGTGCAATGAAAGTGGTCACGTGCGTACCGACTGTCCGCGGAGAGTTTTTGTTTTAAAAAATTCTCTCGAACAGCGTCGCAAGTTAACGGTCGCTGACCTCGTTGCAGGTGGTTCTGCTCTTGGTGTAGCACAGTCCAGTGGTAGTAGCGCCCCTCCACAGGTTTTGCGCACCCCTGATACAGAATTTCCTCCTTTGCGTGCTAAATCTGATGTTGTTCCGTCTGTCCCTCAGGTGGGTGTGCCACTTTTGAATAATAAGAGGCGTCGCCCACACGATGGAAATAGTACGGATGAGGATCTCCCTGAGATGCCCCAGTCCGAGCGACCGGCATCCTCCGAGCCACTGTGTACTGTAGCTGCTCCCTGCCCTCCTGAGGTAGCGGTTCCGGTGGCGGCTGCTGGCGCCCCTCCGGCCTCCGACGCAGCTTCTCTCGAGTCGGGTCGTCGGTCGGGCCTGTTGGCGCCGTCTTCCGAACCGACTTCGATGTCACAACAAGTGGAGCCGCGACAACTTCCTGCTTCGCTGCCCCATACCTCTGCCAGCGGAGCTGCTCCGCTTCCTTCCAACTCTGCGGCCTCGGACCTTCCTGCTCACGTTTCGCCTCCGTGCAGTCCATGTTTGCCGGAAGCTAGTGCAGGTGTTGACCATTCCGTTTTGTCGGATGTTTCCCCCGCGACCCCGGATCCCGCATGTGGACCGGCGCGGGTGGTGTCGGATACAGAACTTGACCCTCCTACGTCACCGGCGGCTGAAGTTTCCTTGCCCGTCAGCCGACGCAAGTTACGCGTTCAGCCGAACGTTAATGCTGTTCGTAAAAAACCGAAACGTAAGGGATCCGCGGAACGGGGTAGCAGTCCCCCTCCCTCGGATGCCTCTGTCACCCCTGCTATGGACTCTGACGCTGGTGCGTCGGTGTAGGTGATTTGTTTTCTCGCTTTTCTCTCTATGGTTCAAGCATACACCTTTCTTACCTTAAATGTTAACCGTATTGAGTCCGACGTTCGCATTGCCTCTTTGCGGCAGTTTATTTACGACGCCTGTGCGGACGTAGTGTTTTTGCAGGAAGTGTTGTTTTCTGATCTCTCTCTACCTGGATTTCAAACTGTTTTCAATGTCGCGCCGGAATATTCAACAGGAACTGCTCTTTTCTTTCGAGAGGGCATTCCTATTACTGACATTGAATTCCTTGACTCTGGCCGTGGGATTGGTTGTCGTCTTTTTGATCTCCGCCTCGTTGTTTTGTATGCCCCCTCTGGTTCGGGTCACACTGTGGCTCGATCGCGCTTTTATAAAGAAGAGCTTATTTATCTTTTGCGCCAGAGTCCTCGGAGTCTCCTGCTCGGAGGCGATTTTAATTGTGTTTTACGCCCTGCAGACCAGTCCCCCAATTTTAATTATTGCCGTGATTTACATGACTTAGTTCGTACGATGCATCTGCGTGATGTTTGGGAACACAAATATCCAACCCTGGTGAAATATACGTTTTTTACCGCGTCCTCATGCAGTAGACTCGACAGATTCTATTTATCTGATTTTTTATGTGATAAAATTCTTTCTGTCGATGTTATTCCTACTAGTTTTTCTGACCATTGTGCTTTTACTGCAACTGTAAATCTTAGTCGCTAACCTGCAAAACTTTATCGTTCCCAGTGGATGTTAAATGTTTCCCACCTTGCCGACAGTGCTATGGATGATGTTATAAGTGGCGTGTGGGAGCGATGTCTTCACTCTGTCCCGCGATACCCCTCCTTGCTGGTTTGGTGGACTGCGTTTGCCAAGCCCAAGATTCGTCAGACTTTGATTTTCTACTGTGCTGCTAGGACGCGTGATTTTAAGAACACGTATGAATATTACTACTCTGTCCTGCGTGAACTATATGACGCGGCGGGTACCTCTCCACTGCGGATCCATGATGTTCGTCGTATTAAAGCCAAGCTCTTGAGCCTTAAACGACGACAGATGGATGGTCTGCGAGTTAAGTCGAAACCTCACTCTCTTGTTGAAGGTGAACTGACATCCTTGTTCCACCTGCTACGGCATCAGACTCGTCGTCGTCGCTCCTTCATCTCTTCTCTTACGGTGGATGATGGGCGACAGCTTATTGCACAGGAGGAAATGGTTCGTGCTCTTCATCAGTATTACACTAGTCTATATTCTGCCGATGATTCTGGTGAGTCTCTTTCGGATGATGTCTTCGGGGATCTAACTGCGACGATCGCGTCTGACGCGAACGGCGAATTTCTCCGGGAGTTCCAGGTAGATGATGTTTTCGATTTTATTGCTCGCTCTCCGTCCAGTAAATCGCCGGGTCCAGACGGCCTGCCTAAAGAATTTTATCTCCGTTTTTGGCCTCTTTTGGGTGGCATTTTTACGCAGATTTTAAATGAGATTGTCAGGGGGATGGATGTGCCTGCCGATTTTAAAGTAGGGAAAATTGTTTTAATCCCGAAGTCCTCTGGTCGTTTATCTGCTGCCAATCTTCGTCCGCTCACATTGCTGAATTTTGACTATAAGACAGCTGCTAGAGCGCTCAATAGCCGGTTGTCTTCTCTGCTTCGGGGTGTGATTGGTGCACATCAATGTTGTTTTCATGATAGATCTATTCTGACACCAGTAGCCGAATATCGGGATGTTGTCTCGGTTGCGGCGGTTACAAACGTACATTGTGCCTTTGCCTTCCTTGATTTTTATAAGGCTTTTGATCACGTCAGTCATGTGTTTTTAGATCGTGTTTTAGGTACAATAGGTTTTAACGCTTCATCACGTGGTGTTCTTGGCAATTTGTATAGGGGAATAACAGCTCGGGTGTCAGTCAATGGGCAGCTGACGCCGCCCATTGCTATCCGCCGCGGAGTGCCTCAGGGTAGTCCGCTCTCTATGTCTTTATTCGTATTGTCCCTGGAACCGCTGCTTCGGACTATTGCTCTCAAGCTTCAGGGTATGTCCCTCTCTGGTGGGAAGCTCTCTGTTAAGGCATATGCGGATGATGTCGTTGTTCTCCTCCGTCAACGTGATGATATCCTGTTGTTGAAAGGGGCGGTTGATGCATACTGTCGTGTCTCTGGAGCGCGTCTCAATCAGGGTAAATGTAAGTTCCTTGATATTCGAGGATTTCGCGATGCTGACGTCCCTTGGGCCACTTTTGTCGATCGCCATACGTCCTTGGGGATTATCATTGATCGGTGTCCTCTAAAAATGGCGGCTCTCAATTGGAAATCTGTCACCGAGAAGATACAGGGGGCTCTGATGGTCCATGAGCAGCGCTCTGCTACCATTTTGCAAAAAGTCAGAATTTTAGACACCTACGTTCTATGTAAAGCTTATTATGTTGCTCAGCTGTTCCCACTTCCCATGATGGTGGCGAAAAGGTTGCGCCAATTGTCTAGCAGGTTTATATGGAAGGGCCATCTATTCAAGTTACGTTACGAGGTAATGACGAAACCGCGTCTCTCCGGAGGCTTGGGCCTCTCTGACATTACTCGCAAGGCGTCTGCTTTGTACGTCCGCCGAACGACTCTAATTGTTACGCAAGAAGTGACTTCAATTACATCCAGGCTTTTTACTGTTGTGCGTCCGGCGAGCCTTGCTCCACCTGTCGATGTCGGACGCCTAAATTTTAAGTTGAAACACATTCGGGAATTTTACATTGCGGTGAGTTACCTCGGTGACGTCTTCTTGCGGCGACCGGTGCCAACGACCAAGGGCTTGATTGCCCGCTGGGAGGGGCTGGCCGGTCCCAATCCAATAGAACTGGCGTCTCCATCTGTGTCCTGGAGGAACGTCTGGAAGAACGTTAGTCTGCCGATCCACTCTATGGCCGTGGCGTCCACGTGGTATAGGGTAATAAATAATTTGGTTCCCACCAATGTACGACTGCACCGTATTGGTCTTTCTGACACGGACACCTGTACTCGGTGTGGTCTCCTGGATACCCTTGAACATCGATTCACCTGCTGTGGGCACCTTGCTAATTGGCGTTGGCTCAGGAAACAACTTGCTTTTGTCACTAGGTCTGCTGAAGCCGCTTATACTATTGACATCATCGTCCGGCCCGATTCTTCCTTTTTTCCGCGGACGAAGCTCCATACCGTCATGTGGTTGATTGGCCATTTCGTACATTTTGTCAACAGTTGTCATGAAGAGGATGGACACCTAGCGTTTCGGCAGTACATGCTTACTGCTTACTGGCAGCGCTTGCGATTGCCAGGCCTCCGAGATGATTTTGCCAATATGCTTAGCCTGACATTTGAAAGAGAGGGTGTTGGCTAAGGTCACCTGTGTGAGCCATTTTCTTTTATACTGTTTCTGGATTTGCCGCCTTTATATATGTTTCTTCTCTACACCAGGACTGAAGTTTTCGTGTTTTAATCTTTATTTCAGTCAGCAGTCTACATTATATAGTCATGTTTTAGGATTTTAATTTCAGTACTGTATAAAAAAAAAAAAAAAAAAAAAAAAAAGTTGGTAGAGCGGTGGACTGTAGTGGAAGATTCACAGTTATCCATAGGTCGCTGGTAAAAAAAAAAAAAAAAAAAAAAAAAAAAAAAAAAAAAAAAAAAAAAAAAAAAAAAAAGGGGTATGATTCCTGCTTTGGGTGCAGGAGGTCCCGGGTTCAAATCCCGGACGAGCCCTGCCATTTTGACCGTGCTGAAGAGTAGGTGGAACTCAGCCCCGGTTGCAGCTCCTCAATGAAGAGTAGACGCCTGTTATAGCACGTGGATATAACAAGAATGCGGCACCAGTAAAGTACGTAGGTGGAATTCGGTAGAAAAGCAGACGGTAATTTTGCATGCAACGGAAAACAAGGTTGTCTTTGCGGGATATGTGCACCGTGAGTGGAGATTCAGCTTAATTGTGCGACAGTCTACCCTCATCTTACTAGCGACGGCAACAACCAAGGGGTGGCATGTAAGATTGAGCGTGGCTAAGAGTTTCTCATTATTAGTTAGCATCACACTTTGTCAGAGCTGTGACAAGGCGAGTAGGGTGAGCTCAGGAAAGCCAGTAGCAAGCGCACTTGAAGTAGCCCTGAAGAACCGGATTATAAATTTTGCCAGCCATAATGGAGCTAGGGGCGTTCTCAGTTACCAAATACCGGTGCAATAAGAGAGCAACAGTATTTGACCGTAAAATGACGCCCTATCCGTCTAGCATACGACATTGCTTGTCTCTGCATACGCGGACGTGAGGTCATCTCGGAAATGAAATCCGAAATATAGATTAAAATTGTTGTGTTCCCGCCCGGGATCGAACCGGGGACCTTCTGCGTGTAAAGCAGACGTGATAACCGCTACACCACGGAAACGACGGTTCTTTTCATGTACCACCCGGAGACTCGTAATAGCAACAGTTTGTCTTCTGTGTTAGCAAGGGCATCGGCTACGAGCTCCCTCCGATTCGTGAAGTTCCTGTAGTAAAAGACGTCGATGGAAACAATCCAACCGCGACAGACAGGGAGAACGCTGGCTGAGCTGCAGCCCTACATGGTGAGACCATCAAAGGTGGCGTCATTCACATGCAGTGCGTTTTCGGAACGAATAGGCTCGTTGGTCTAGGGGTAGGTATTCCGGCTTGAGCCGTCGTGGAGAGCGGACGTGTTTACGCTGTGCTCCGTCGCTGCTCAGGGCAAGGCAAGTTTGCTGCTGCTTGTGACGCCATATTGTGTTGTTTATCTTGTTATTAGTTGATTTTTCGTTACCGTTATCAGTACATTCGTTTGTGCTGTCTGGGTGCTCGTGTTGATGTTTGTGTAATGGTGCCAGTTTGAAGATGGCTTTGATTTCTAGAAGAGATACTCTTAAGTTTACTTTTGAACGAGGATGTGTTAAACCGTCTGCCCTGGAATTTCAATATTTTGTGATTGAACAAGTTAAGATTCCTTCCGATGTTATTACTGGAATACATTTGTCGCACCTTGCAACAGTCGGATTTGTTAAATTGAAGGATTCTGATCTCTGTAGTCGTATCGTTGAAGAAAGTGGTGGTGTTATGAGATTTACACGTTCTGATGGGAGTGTTACCGAAGTTCACGTCTCTTTTGGTGGACTTGGTTTGCGTACGGTGCGGATATTTGAACTTCCTTTCGAAATCCCTTGTGATCATGTGAGCGAGGTTTTACGTGCATATGGACGTGTCCTTTCTATTCACGAAGAAAAGTGGGGAAATGATTATCCGTTGCCTGTACTGAACGGCGTGAGGCAGGTTCGAATTGATTTGCTGAAGCACATCCCGTCCTTCATCAGTGTATCCGGGTATCGTGCTTTAGTTATTTATGATGGACAGCCGCGAACTTGTTCTATATGTAACTCGACGGAGCACATTCGCGCCGAGTGTTCGCGGCGTCGGATCGCGCAGTTACCACCCGGAGACAGCGTCACGCGCTCACCTGGAGTTGTAAATATACCGCTCTCGTATGCGGCTGCGGCTGTCATCGCTACACCGTCCCCTCCCGTTGCGACAAGTGTCATCCAAGCGACGGGTACCGACCATGTCTCTCAAGCAGTTCCCCTTCACGATTCCACGGTCTCTGACCAGGGCGAACCTGCTTTACCCCGGCTACAAAACGAAGTGCCAGTTAACCCAGAGGTTTCGACTGATACTCCCCAGCGTCGAACTGATGCGACGGTGCTCCAGGAGTTGGAATACTCAGCCACTGTCGGAGTTACTCTGCCTCACTCCCCACCGGATGACGGGCAAGATATGGTCTCTTCCCCGCCTAGATCGCGAAAAAACAAGAAGAGGCGGATTGCCCATCCGGCGGCGGCGCACGAGGTCCCAAAAACCAGGGAAAAGTTGCGTCAGATTACGAAGATGGACGATGACCAAAGCAATGATGGACCAGAGGAAAATAAGGATATTTCAGATAGTTCAACGTATAGTCCAGATAGGGAAGATGGTAGAAACCCTGTAACACACAGGTCTAGAGAAGGGATAGAGTGTAAAGAAGGCTTGGCGGCTCCCAACGATGGTCCACCCAGACGGCCATCTCGTGAATGTAGCACGGATCGGTCTTCCCCTAGGTTGGACTGGGCGACGGACAAGGAAGATGACTGTGCACCACGAGCAACGACGGCAGTTGACACGCTGCCGATGATCATTGATAGCATACCAGTTGACGAAAGTCTCCTTGCAGGGCACCCTGGATCGCTGCGCTAAAATGAAATGCCTCATTTGTCCACAGATAATAACAGGACGATTTTGTTGAACGTTACACTGGTTTTTATGTTGGTGTGTCCATTGGTTTTCTCTTCCTAAATGGAACGACGTTTACAGAGAATGTCACAGACTTACAATATAATGACTTTGAGTATTAACAGGATTAGGAGTCCACCAAAATTGGCGGCTTTGAAAGATTTCTTGTATAATTCGGATACCGATATTGCTCTCTTGCAGGAGGTAATGGTCAGTGAATTTAATTTCCCGGGGTTTACTGAAATTTTAAATGTTGCTTTCGAAAATGAATGTGGAACGGCTATTTTGGTGAAACATGGTATACCGGCGGAGCCATTGTGTCTTCTAGAATCCGGTCGCGGAATCTCTTGTAAAATCTTTAATACGACTGTTGTTAATGTCTATGCCCCCTCTGGTAGCAGCTCCCGAGCGGCCAGGACAACTTTTTTCACCGGTGAAATGGTTCACTTATTAAACGACAATTCAGAAAATATCATTATAGCTGGCGACTGGAACTGTGTACTGAAGTCAAAAGATCAAAAACCGAACTTTAACTTCTCTCAAGCACTGAAAGATTGTGTCACAGCCTTACGTCTTACAGACGCATGGGAATTATTTCACCCCACAGCAGTTAAGTTTACATATATGACGAACTTGGCGGCCAGTAGAATTGACAGAATTTATATATCCGATAGTTTAATGCAGTGTGCATCT
Organism: Schistocerca piceifrons; assembly: GCF_021461385.2. NCBI lineage: Eukaryota > Metazoa > Arthropoda > Insecta > Orthoptera > Acrididae > Schistocerca > Schistocerca piceifrons. The sequence goes on along the minus strand of NW_025728774.1, from coordinate 349,213 downwards.
TCAATAGACACGATTCCCACCAGTTTTTCTGATCACTGTGGAGTTCGTTGTAGCATACATCTTGCCCGGCAAACGACCTATTGGGGACGCGGTCTTTGGAAATTGAATGTCAGTCTTCTTCACGGAACAGACTTAAATGAATCCATCCAAGTGACCTGGAATATGTGCCTCAGAGCGCGCCCCAGATACGTTTCCACCATTGAGTGGTGGACCAACTACGCTAAAAGGAAGCTGAGGATGACTTTGATCGACTATGGCAAGGCAAGGGCTCAACTTCGGAAAGACACTATTGAATTTTATTATACCTGTTTGCGAGAACTGTATGATCGTCCCGTTTTGTCTGCTGACCATTTCATGCAAATAAAGAAAATTAAGGCGATTTTAACCCAACTGAAACGACGACAACTTGATGGTTTGAAGGTAAAGTCAAGATCACATTCCACTCTCGAAGATGAAACTGCCTCTTTGTATCATCTCCTCCGGCATGCAAAGAATAGAAGGAATAGTTTTATCAACACCCTGCGCGATGTGAATAACGATGTGCTCCATGAACAACGTGACATCATTAACGAAATCCATCGCTTTTTTACGTGTTTATATACTGCCCCTGACGTCAATGAACAGTCTGTGGCGACGTTACTTCACGGCACAGACTCGATAGTTACTGAGGACGAGAATAGGGCGCTATTGGACATATTTACTAGTGATGATGTTTTGGATATCGTCAAAACTTCTCCGGTAAACAAGACGCCTGGGCCGGATGGTTTACCAGTCGAATTTTACTACAGGTTTTGGAATGTTCTAGGCGATGTGCTCACCGCCATCATCAATGAAGTCATCAACGGTATCTCCATACTCTCGGAGTTTAAAGAGGGTGTCTTTGTGATGGTACCCAAGAAGCGAGGAATGAAGGATGTCCGTCGTCTGCGACCTATATGTTTATTAAATGGAGACTATAAAATTGTTGCCCGTGCACTGAAATTGCGACTGACTCCAGTCCTACAACGTGTCATTGCGCAGGACCAAACGGCCCTTCCGCATAGAAGTATCATCAAAACGGTCAGTGAATATCGTGATGTGATTTCCATTTTTTCGGCAGCTCAACTTCAAGGTGCTCTATGCTTTATTGATTTTGCAAATGCTTTTGACCGGATTGATCATCGTTATCTTTTTAAAACAATGTCGGCCCTGGGTTTTGGGGGACGGTGCTTGAAGTCTTTGCAAAGTATGATTACTGGGATGACGGCAAAAGTACTTGTCAACGGTCAATGCACGAGAGCCATAAATATTTGTCGTGGATTCCCGCAAGGAAGCCCACTCTCCATGCTGCTCTATGTCATAGCTCTGGAACCTCTTGTCCGACATTTAAACGTTCTCTTGGAAGGGATCACGATTATGTCGGTAAAGAAAGTAACCAATGTGTATGCAGATGATTTAGGGGTCATAGTTCGGAGTGACGACGATGTTCAAACTCTTAAGACCGCCTTACACGTTTATTGTGGTGCTACTGGTGCTGCTGTGAATAACACGAAAAGCTCTATGCTCAGCCTCAATGGTTATGCGAACGCAGACTTAGATTGGATCACTTCCACGAACCAACATAAGTCTCTCGGTGTCACATTTTCTAGCTGCCCGCTCAAGATGGCTTCCGTTAACTGGAAGAACATGCTTACCAACATCAGAGGCTCCTTAATAGAGCATCGAAATAGGGACCTCAATTTAATGCAAAGGGTACAACTGATTAACTGTGTGATCCTGTCAAAAGCGATTTACCTGGGGCAATGTCTACCTATTCCCTTGGGCATCGCCAAAAATATTACGAGGGCCGTTTGTCAGCTGTTATGGAGAGGCTGTATTTTTAAAGTGGCAGCTCGTACAGTGACCTTACCTCCGGTCGCCGGTGGCCTCGGACTCACAGATATTCGTCACAAGACAGTGACTTTATTTATCAAGCGTACTCGAGAACATCTCCGTAAGTACCCAGGCAGTATTACGACGCAACTATTTCATCTGACTGAACCTCAAAGTTTAGATGCTCCTGTCAATGTGGCTCCGATTCATTTTAAGCTGCACCATGTCAGACTTTACTTCACCGAGATCAGTTACAAAGAGAGTATACATCTGACACCCAGCCGTAGCGCCACGTCATCTGCTACTTCTATTACATGGCGCTGTTCAGTCAGGAATCGAATCGAGAAAAAATATCCATCCAAAGATTGGAATACTGTTTGGAAGAATATTCATAATAAAGTCTTAAGCATGTCAGTACGGTCGACATGGTATCAAGTGGTTAACGATATCATCGCCAACAATGAGAGGCTCCATGCTATAGGACTTCATGATACTCCCTTGTGTCGCCGTTGTGGATATGTGGATACGACAGTTCACAGGTTTACTTGTCAAGGATACAATACCATATGGAACCACATTAAGCAGCAGGTCGCATTCCTCAGGCGCAATGATGGTAGATTCATCACCACCGCCGAACTCTCGGCCCCGGACGTGATGTATTTTCCGCGTCAGAAAAATAATACCATACTGTGACTATACGGCAATTTTGTTCACTTTGTCATCCACAAAACGACCACGGACACCATTGAGGACTACAACTGCTACATCACGGAGGAATATTACAAGCTACGCGCCCAACGGAACCACACCAAGCATTTTGGAAATATGCTCCACATACTCTTTCAAAAGGAAGGTATTGGATGATGTGTTGACTGATATACTGTGATTATAATCTGAGATCAGTGTCATGTATTGTGTGTGTCCTTAAGAAGTCTACGTTTTTCAGTTTACCACTTAATTTTTCTTTCTTTATCCCCATTTTTCAACAGATCAAGTTCCCTCATTATGAAAAACCATCCAACATCACAGAATAAGTTCATTTGGATGCAGAAATTTACTTTTCTCACCACGTTTGGCATGGATTCCCTTACGTGAGAAGGTGCATTTAATTTGATTTTAGCAAAGAAGCTCGCCGAAGAAGGCGCATGAAGGAGAGCGAATGGAAGGGCTAGAAGGGGAGATGGGAGGCCCAAGGAAAAAAAAAAAAAAAAAAAAAAAAAAAAAAAAAAAAAAAAAAAAAAGGGGTATGATTCCTGCTTCGGGTGCAGGAGGTTCCGGGTTCAAATCCCGGACGAGCCCTTACGTTTTGTACAACGGTGCGGTAACAAATCGCATGGCGGCGGCTGTTTCGCGCATTTCCAGGCCTCCAAGTCAGCGCTAAAATCCGACAACCAGTTCTGAAACCGTTTCATGTTTCATTTGAGCCATGTGCACCCTGCTGATGGAAAGTTTGAAGTTGATTTAAATGGTCACAGTAGAGATCGTAGCAAGTGTCTTGCTGAGTGCGACGAAAACGGGTTTCCGCCCGCAATCGAGCCGGGGACCTTCTGCGTGTTAGGCACGGCGCCTGGCTCGGCGGCAGCTGCTGCTCTTTCCTTCCTTACGAGATACCGTCGATTCGCGCAGTCGTTATTGCAAAAGATGTCACCAAAGGCAATCGCTTCGTTAGCGGCACGGTGCCTGGGCTCGGCGGCAGCTGCAAAAGATGTCACCAAAGGCAATCGCTTCGTTAGCGGCACGGTGCCTGGGCTCGGCGGCAGCTCTACATGGAGGCACCAGCAGCCCAGCCAGGCCGCCGCCGGCACCGGTGCGCCACAGCCCAAGGAGTCGGCGGCCGCCCTGCAATGCCCCTGTCGTTGCATATTCCACCCGCCTCATATCCTCCCCATGTCTGACTCACTACCCCAAATGACACTGCAGTGGACGTGCTTATTACTATCGCTTTTGGAAGAACCAAGGCGCAGTATTCTAGTGTCGAACCGGTACTGCAAATTGGGATTAAGCAAAAATTTATTGTGTGGTCGAGCGACAGCTTCGGCTCGCTCTTCCTACATGATCGCTTCTTGTGCGGAATAATTCCTAGCTCGCCGATGGCTTCAGAGTTGGTCTTCTCGAAGTTTTGCTTTCGCACTGCATTCCGCTATCTTTTCGTTATGAGTTGTGTGCTTCGGTTTCCCGACTTTCTTGTGTTTAGTGCGTTTGGCTTCTCTTAACCCTTAGCCACCGCTTGCCGAAATTTCCACACTATCATCTGTCGATCTGCAGAGCTCGATGAAGGCATCGCGGCCGTTCCTGAGCTCGTGGAACGGTCGAATCTGTAGTTGTTTCCAGATCTCTCCCACACAACGGCCTCCCAGAAGCTTGGATTACAGAAGTACGCCACTACTCCCAGCCGGAGATTCACGATTGAAAGCAGAATGACATGAGCTACACGCAGCTCCGATTTTTTTTTTTTGTGTCTGACCTACTTTGAAAGACTTTGTAGTCGATTTACTTACTACTATCGCTGTTGGAAACCAGGTGATAACCGCACAGTATTCTAGAGACGATGAGGTAATGAAAATTTAGAATAAGTAAAACAGTATCAAAAGAAGTTGTGTGGTGGAGCAGCACATGCAATTCACGCTTCCTAGATATTCGTTACTGCATAGAATAATTCTTTTGTCTGCGGCGTCTTCAGTATCCGTCTTCTGGAAATTTTGCTTGCAATATATTGTGCAATCTTTTCGTTATGAGTTGGTGCTTGGTTTCCCGATGTTCTTTTGTTTAGTGCATTCGCCTTCTCTTAACCCTGAGAAACCACATACCGAAACTGAGGCACTGCCGGCTGTTCATAAGCAGTGCTCGATGCAGTTATTTCGCTTTTTATTCGTTGCCTTTAATATTCTTCTCATCAGTGGTGAGTGCTGCCTGCAGAAAGCGTTTATCTTGCGAATTCACGTGAAAGTTTGTGTTCCCTGTGAGGCGCACTACTTGGGATTAACTTGACTGCTCCAGCCAGGTGGCTCGTTGGTCTGTAGTTCCGCTTTAGACGCCGTGCAGTGTGGACGTGCCTAGTCTTCCGCTCCGCCGTAGCGTTACGTATAGTGGACTATTGTTTTTGTTTACGTGTTGTGTTGCAACTTCTGTGAGTGTTTCTCCGTCGTTGTTTCGTACCTTGTGTTTTTTTCTGTCCTTATTTCAGTGTTTTTTGTGCAGCGGTTTCGACCGCATATTTTGAAAATGTCGTCCCAAGTTATTCCTCGTCAGGCTACAGTTAGTTTTGCTTTTGACAAGTCAACCCGCCATGTGCAACCTAGTTCTCTTGAGATTCATGATTGGTTGGTAGATACCTTTGGTGTTCATTCGGATCAGGTGCACACTGCTTATTTTGATACCGAACTGTATGTTTTCTTTGTTAAGTTTATGGACCCACTTCAGGTTGATAAAATTCTTTCTAAATACGGTCATCAAGTTCTCTTTCGGCATCGGGATGATTCTGTAAGTACCGTGCTGCTTTCCAATGCTTCCATTACGTACACCAGTGTTCGTGTTTACAACCTTCCACCGGAGGTGGATAATGTCTATCTTAAGGAGGGTCTACAGAAGTATGGTGATGTAAAGAGCATTCGCCTTGAACGCTGGTCAAGCCAACATCGCCTGCAATGTTACAGTGGTATTCGTTCAGTCGAAATGCACGTTAAGCAGAATATTCCATCTCACCTGCAGATCGGTGGATATCGTGTCCATGTAACATATAGTGGTCAGGTTGGCACCTGTTTTTTGTGCAATGAAAGTGGTCACGTGCGTACCGACTGTCCGCGGAGAGTTTTTGTTTTAAAAAATTCTCTCGAACAGCGTCGCAAGTTAACGGTCGCTGACCTCGTTGCAGGTGGTTGTGCGCTTGGTGTAGCACAGTCCAGTGGTAGTAGCGCCCCGCCACAGGTTTTGCGCACCCCTGACACAGAATTTCCTCCTTTGCGTGCTAAATCTGATGTTGTTCCGTCTGTCCCTCAGGTGGGTGTGCCACTTTTGAATAATAAGAGGCGTCGCCCACACGATGGAAATAGTACGGATGAGGATCTCCCTGAGATGCCCCAGTCCGAGCGACCGGCATCCTCCGAGCCACTGTGTACTGTAGCTGCTCCCTGCCCTCCTGAGGTAGCGGTTCCGGTGGCGGCTGCTGGCGCCCCTCCGGCCTCCGACGCAGCTTCTCTCGAGTCGGGTCGTCGGTCGGGCCTGTTGGTGCCGTCTTCCGAACCGACTTCGATGTCACAACAAGTGGAGCCGCGACAACTTCCTGCGTCGCTGCCCCATACCTCTGCCAGCGGAGCTGCTCCGCTTCCTTCCAACTCTGCGGCCTCGGACCTTCCTGCTCACGTTTCGCCTCCGTGCAGTCCATGTTTGCCGGAAGCTAGTGCAGGTGTTGACCATTCCGTTTTGTCGGATGTTTCCCCCGCGACCCCGGATCCCGCATGTGGACCGGCGCGGGTGGTGTCGGATACAGAACTTGACCCTCCTACGTCACCGGCGGCTGAAGCTTCCTTGCCCGTCAGCCGACGCAAGTTACGCGTTCAGCCGAACGTTAATGCTGTTCGTAAAAAACCGAAACGTAAGGGATCCGCGGAACGGGGTAGCAGTCCCCCTCCCTCGGATGCCTCCGTCACCCCTGCTATGGACTGTGACGCTGGTGCGTCGGTGTAGGTGATTTGTTTTCTCGCTTTTCTCTCTATGGTTCAAGCATACACCTTTCTTACCTTAAATGTTAACCGTATTGAGTCCGACGTTCGCATTGCCTCTTTGCGGCAGTTTATTTACGACGCCTGTGCGGACGTAGTGTTTTTGCAGGAAGTGTTGTTTTCTGATCTCTCTCTACCTGGATTTCAAACTGTTTTTAATGTCGCGCCGGAATATTCAACAGGAACTGCTCTTTTCTTTCGAGAGGGCATTCCTATTACTGACATTGACTTCCTTGACTCTGGCCGTGGGATTGGTTGTCGTCTTTTTGATCTCCGCCTCGTTGTTTTGTATGCCCCCTCTGGTTCGGGTCACACTGTGGCTCGCTCGCGCTTTTATAAAGAAGAGCTTATTTATCTTTTGCGCCAGAGTCCTCGGAGTCTCCTGCTCGGAGGCGATTTTAATTGTGTTTTACGCCCTGAAGACCAGTCCCCCAATTTTAATTATTGCCGTGATTTACATGACTTAGTTCGTACGATGCATCTGCGTGATGTTTGGGAACACAAATATCCAACCCTGGTGAAATATACGTTTTTTACCGCGTCCTCATGCAGTAGACTCGACAGATTCTATTTATCTGATTTTTTATGTGATAAAATTCTTTCTGTCGATGTTATTCCTACTAGTTTTTCTGACCATTGTGCTTTTACTGCAACTGTAAATCTTAGTCACCAACCTGCAAAACTTTATCGTTCCCAGTGGATGTTAAATGTTTCCCACCTTGCCGACAGTGCTATGGATGATGTTATAAGTGGCGTGTGGGAGCGATGTCTACGCTCTGTCCCGCGATACCCCTCCTTGCTGGTTTGGTGGACTGCGTTTGCCAAGCCCAAGATTCGTCAGACTTTGATTTTTTACTGTGCTGCAAGGGCGCGTGATTTTAAGAACACGTATGAATATTACTACTCTGTCCTGCGTGAACTATATGACGCGGCGGGTACCTCTCCTCTGCGGATCCATGATGTTCGTCTTATTAAAGCCAAGCTCTTGAGCCTTAAACGACGACAGATGGATGGTCTGCGAGTTAAGTCGAAACCTCACTCTCTTGTTGAAGGTGAACTGACATCCTTGTACCACCTGCTACGGCATCAGACTCGTCGTCGTCGCTCCTTCATCTCTTCTCTTATGGTGGATGATGGACGGCAGCTTATTGCACAGGAGGAAATGGTTCGTGCTCTCCATCAGTATTACGCTAGTCTCTATTCTGCCGATGATTCTGGTGAGTCTCTTTCGGATGACGTCCTTGGGGATCTAGCTGCGACGATCACGCCTGAAGCGAACGGCGAATTTCTCCGGGAATTCCAGATAGATGATGTTTTCGATTTTATTGCTCGCTCTCCGTCCAGTAAATCGCCGGGTCCAGACGGCCTGCCTAAAGAATTTTATCTCCGTTTTTGGCCTCTTTTGGGTGGCATTTTTACGCAGATTTTAAATGAGATTGTCAGGGGGATGGATGTGCCTGCCGATTTTAAAGTAGGGAAAATTGTTTTAATTCCGAAGTCCTCTGGTCGTTTATCTGCTGCCAATCTTCGTCCACTCACATTGCTGAATTTTGACTATAAGACAGCTGCTAGAGCGCTCAATAGCCGGTTGTCTTCTCTGCTTCGGGGTGTGATTGGTGCACATCAATGTTGTTTTCATGATAGATCTATTCTGACACCAGTAGCCGAATATCGGGATGTTGTCTCGGTTGCGGCGGTTACAAACGTACATTGTGCCTTTGCCTTCCTTGATTTTTATAAGGCTTTTGATCACGTCAGTCATGTGTTTTTAGATCGTGTTTTAGGTACAATAGGTTTTAACGCTTCATCACGTGGTGTTCTTGGCAATTTGTATAGGGGAATAACAGCTCGGGTGTCAGTCAATGGGCAGCTGACGCTGCCCATTGCTATCCGCCGCGGGGTGCCTCAGGGTAGTCCGCTCTCTATGTCTTTATTCGTATTGTCCCTGGAACCGCTGCTTCGGACTATTGCTCTCAAGCTTCAGGGTATGTCCCTCTCTGGTGGGAAGCTCTCTGTTAAGGCATATGCGGATGATGTCGTTGTTCTCCTCCGTCAACGTGATGATATCCCGTTGTTGAAAGGGGCAGTTGATGCATACTGTCGTGTCTCTGGAGCGCGTCTCAATCAGGGTAAATGTAAGTTCCTTGATATTCGAGGATTTCGCGATGCTGACGTCCCTTGGGCCACTTTTGTCGATCGCCATACGTCCTTGGGGATTATCATTGATCGGTGTCCTCTAAAAATGGCGGCTCTCAATTGGAAATCTGTCACCGAGAAGATACAGGGGGCTCTGATGGTCCATGAGCAGCGCTCTGCTACCATTTTGCAAAAAGTCAGAATTTTAGACACCTACGTTCTATGTAAAGCTTATTATGTTGCTCAGCTGTTCCCACTCCCCATGATGGTGGCGAAAAGGTTGCGCCAATTGTCGAGCAGGTTTATATGGAAGGGCCATCTATTCAAGTTACGTTACGACGTTATGACGAAACCGCGTATCTCCGGAGGCTTGGGCCTCTCTGACATTACTCGCAAGGCGTTGAAAGGTGGCTACACTGTGCCACTGCGCCAGAGAGTGCGCCAAAGAGTACTATTAAGCCGCCTCCACAGTGCTAGTAGAGAGCTCGTGGAAGTCAGTGCTAGTAGAGAGCTTGTGGAGGTCAGTCGTACCCAGAGGTGCTAGTGGGCACTGCTTGTCGTGAAGTCGGAGTGAGATGTGGTAGTAAGAGTGTTGTTCCATGTTTTATGCAGTTATTTGATGGGAGAGATAGCAGATGTTATTGTAATGAGTGCATTTCATCAATATATGAAAGGTGGCTACACTGTGCCACTGCGCCAGAGAGTGCGCCAAAGAGTACTATTAAGCCGCCTCCACAGTGCTAGTAGAGAGCTCGTGGAAGTCAGTGCTAGTAGAGAGCTTGTGGAGGTCAGTCGTACCCAGAGGTGCTAGTGGGCACTGCTTGTCGTGAAGTCGGAGTGAGATGTGGTAGTAAGAGTGTTGTTCCATGTTTTATGCAGTTATTTGATGGGAGAGATAGCAGATGTTATTGTAATGAGTGCATTTCATCAATATATGAAGGTAAAACTTACAATGTTCCTTGATTTTTTGTGTATCTGAAATAATGTGTCACTACAGGTTCAGTCAACAAAGCATCTGGCTTGTGTTCTTGGATTAGAGTGTAATTGTGATTTTCTTGCGTAATTATAGTTTTTTCTAAATTTTCTTTTGTCACGTCAGCATAGTTGGTATTTAAAAAGAAAATTCTTGTCTTGTTGGAAAAGAACCGTGCCAGATGTGGACATTGAGTCACACTCCCACATACAGAACAGTTACTCTTGTGCTTGTTGGCTTCGTAGATTTTTATAGTTGCTGGGGTCTTAATTAATTAATTGTGTTTACGAAAATCTTCTTACATTGTGTGTTGCAGTCAGATTGCGTAATAATTCTAGTCAGGGCCAACCGATTACGAGACTTGCGTAATCGGACATACAGTTACTAAAACTAAAAATATTTTCAATCAATTATTTATTTAATTAAGCCCCCATGCACATGGCGACCACTGCTTCGGATCGTCCCTTGGAATTGTTCTGATTGTGAAAATTGTAGACTGTAGTATTGTTGTAGTAAATTTGAGTTTAGTGATTGTAGTCTGTATTGAGTGTGTAGATTTGGTAATTAGCATTCTTCTAATGGTATTTTTCAAAATTTAATTTTTATTGCCTTGTATACGCGTTTGCAAATTAGTGCAATTATTTCAATTGTTCGATTGATCGTGTCTGAGGGAGACATTTCATGTGAATAGTATTGTTGGAGATAAAGAGTCATTGTGTGTAATTTTCGTACAGTGACGAATTTTTTGTATGTTTTGCAAATGATTACGCGATCGATGAAAAAGGGAAAAATGATGAATAGTGAGAATGACGAAATTGTTGACATGGCGAACTCGCCAACAGAGGAAAACAGCATGATGGATAATGAAGTGGAAAACAATTTAATAAGTCGGGAAGACAGTCCGGAACCAGTTCAAGGTTTTTCTCAATCAGAAAATTTACAGAATACGAGATTAATGACGGAAGATTCTGGAATAGTATCGAACACAGATAGCCTTTTGGCTATGCAGAAGGAAGTTAGTTTTGTGGGAAATGTTAGGGGCGAAAAGAATTCTGAACCATTTAACGTGGAGCAGCTGATGGGTGTAATATTAAATTTGGGATCAGAATTAAAAACACGGTTAGACTCACAAATGGGAACAATGGAAAAACGATTAGACTCACTGGGATCACAAATGGGAACAATGGAAACACGGTTAGATTCAAGAATAGGGACATGTTTCAAAAATATGAAAGATGAATTAAAGAAAGAAATCAGGGAAGAAGTAGAACCGATTCTGAATTCTCACAATAATAGATTAATTGCAGTAGAAATCAGACAAAGGGAACAAGATAGAGAACAGGAAGAAAGAGATCGCGTGATAGTACAAAAATTTTCAGAGTTAGATTTACAACGTGCAAACGATAAGAAAGAAATATTTGAAAGAATCGAGGAATCCGTACCAAATGACAGATTAAACAACCTAACACAACAATATGAACAGCTAGCTACCAAATGTGTCAATACTGAAACCCGAGTCGCGACACTTACGGAAGACGTAAACAAACAGAAAGAACAAATAGGTGACTTATCGGAAAGAGTTGAGGAGATTTCAGATAAATTGACAAATATTAGTTTACATGGGGACAGAGATTCGGATGATACAGCCCCATTACCATTTGCAGAAACCGAAGAGTATCAGAACATAAATAAGCATGTTGAGAATCAGGGAAAATTTAATGAACGCGTGAAAAAGGAATTTGAGGCTTTAAAAAAGCACGTCAAACAAATAGAAGGCGAAATAGTAGGAAAGGACAGTAGAAGGAACTTAGAATCACAGATAGCAGAGGGGTATGAAGAAAGTAATTTATTTCATTTACGAGAAGCAACAAGAGAGCGCCAGGCGCGCGAACTTTACAATAATCGACATTCGGACTGGGACAGACGCGGTAGGTCTTTGTCGCCACGAGGCGAAAACTTTGATTATAAACACTTTTTGACTGTCCGGAAATTTAAGATCTTTCGCAACTCTAAGAATGACATACATCCATGTGCATGGTTAGATCAATTTACGTACGCACTTCCGCCAGATGTGCCACAAAGTCACAAACTGAAAATTATGTGCAGCTATTAATGTCCTCAGGGGATTCACTACTCTAAAGTGAATATGTGCCGTAGCGAGCATAGGGCCCCGAGCTGTAGTGGTGCTATTTCTCTTTTAGTTTTCTGCACCGCTGCCTCCTCTTTTACTATTCTTTACATCTGTCAAAACAACTCTTCGACTATCAATCTATCTAGTGAGTAAGTAAATAATAACCGGATTTGACCATTTACCTAAACGAGATTTCGAAAATTACTGTTCTAACCCATTAAAGTCCTCAGGGGATTCACTACTCTAAGTGAATATGTGCCGTAGCGAGCATAGGGCCCCGAGCTGTAGTGGTGCTATTTCTCTTTTAGTTTTCTGTACCGCTGCCTACTCTTTTACTATTCTTTGCATCTGTCAAAACAACTCTTCGACTATCAATCTATCTAGTGAGTAAGTGAACAATAACCGGATATGACTGTTTTACCCAAAAGTGACTTTGGAAATTACCATGTGGAGTTACTGTATCTTCAGCAGCATTCATTGTAGCTTAAATGAAATTTTACCTGTTTATCTTCGTGACAACATTACTTCTTATGTTGACGACATTCTTATTGCTAAACGTTCTTGGAGTGAGCACAACAAAATTTTGGATTCATTGTTACGTATTTTTGCACGAGTTGGCATTACAGTGAACTTAGAAAAATCTGAATTTGGTCGTCCTCAGATGAAATTTCTCGGTCACATTATTTCTACAGAAGGTATTCTTCCTGATCCAGAGAAATTAGACGCTATTCGTAATTATGCTGTTCCTACCACAAAACGTGATGTTCGTAGTTTTCTTGGTCTCTGTAAGTTTCTTCGACGCTTTGTTAGATTGGACGATTTGGCCACACCTCGTTTTTGCGATCTATCTGGAAAGTTCTTTTTAAACGAAAATCGGTCGACAACTCCGTTTGGTTAGTTTGTATTCCTGATGAGTGGCTTAATAAGCTGATTTGGTATACGCATTTCAGTTATGCACACTTTGGTCCCCGAAAATGCTTTCACAAATTACGAGAAAATTGTTACTTCAGTAATATGGAAAAACGTATTCGATCTGTTCTTGCCAAATGTAAATTATGTCAAATGGCTAAGCCTCCAACGATTTCTCACAGGGCACCGTTGTTTCCCGTCATTCCAGCGAAATTAAAGGAGATGGCTGCAGTCGATTTGTTCGGTCTAGTGGTTCGATCTACTAATGGTTTTGCGTACATTTTCGTAGCAGTGGAACTGACATCAAAATATGTGTGTTTTACACCTTTACGCAAAGCAACAGCTCGTTCAGTATCTAATGCTTTCATCAAACATTTTCTTAAAGAAGTTGGTCATGGTGACAAGGTTATATCAGATAATGGATCACAGTTTCGTTCTAAAATTTGGCTTCGTACTCTACGGCGTCGTAAAATCAAACCAATTTTCATTTCACTTTTTCACCCTCAATCTAATGCTTCAGAGAGATGGATGAAGGAAATCAATAAATTGTGCCGTCTTTATTGTCATCAGAATCACAGAACTTGGGATCAGTATCTTCATATTTTTCAAAACATTCTGAATGAACTCCCTAATGATTCAACTTCTTTACCGCCTATAATGATACTAAAAAACAAAGCACCGACAAATCGCATTTCTGAAATCGTTCCTTTTCCGCCTTCACGGAAACTGCGGCATTCTGAAGTTGTTAACCTGGCTCTACAAAATATTGCATCTGCGGCTGCTAGAAGAGAGAAATCAGCTAAGCGTCCTGGTCGTTCAAAAATCTTGTCAGTTGGTCAAAAGGTATTAATTAAGTCCCATCGTTTATCTCACAAAGGAAGAGGCTTGTGTCGCAAATTTTTTCTGCTTTATAACGGTCCATATAGAATTCGCAAAATTATACATGATAACACTGTTGAAGTAGAAACTCTTAAATCTCGACGCTCTAAAGGAATACATCATATATCAAACGTTAAAATTTTTGTGGAATAACATACTTTGGAGAACTAACAGCTAGATGTAAACATGCGGAGAGTACAAGGATACCGCGCTGTGTTTTGGCGGCGGCACATACTCAAAGCAACAGTCAAGTCTGCGCGCCGCACAAGGCAGTCGTTGACCGCAAACAATTGCTTCCTACGTCACGCGCCTACAGCTGATCGAGCGCTCAGTGCGAATGCACTGACAGCCGTAAACAAACACACAGTCTAATTTCTGCGACTAAATTCTGTATAAAGCTATAAGGACTTGTTGAATTGTGTTATTAACATTCAGTATTTTGCAGGATACGGTTGTATAAAATATTTAAGACCTTCAGGTAAATTCTGCGCGTGTCCGACGTTAAGACGACTTGCTATCGAGAAATTTTCAGGAAGAATGTAATTTCGAAGAAGAAACTAATAAACTAAAAAAAGGTAACTATTAATTGAGTTTATTTTCAGGTAACAAATTTCCACTTAGGTACGTACTTTAGACGTAATTTGCTGCTCGCGATTACGTGATTCATACTTTGTGCTATGAATTTACTTGTGAAGCGACGTGCTTGTGTACGTTAACTGATTTTGACAATGATTATTAATGAACAGGATTGTTATTTGTATATATTATGCATCGCTTAGCTGCACTGCTTTTTCACTGATGTCACATTTTTTAATTATGCGCCTGCTGTGCTTATTTATTTAAATTATAATTGTCACCTGATTTATTGTGCTGATGTGTTTAGGTATGTAAGTTATACTTTGTCATTTATCTGCTTGCGCCTTCATGTTTACTTATTAAAATGACATATGAACATTTATTTGCTTATGCTGATATGATGCTAATGACTTGTTTATTACGTAAGGTATATGTTTACTGCTATGCGCGTGGATTGCATATTTACACGTTTCTGTTTTGTTGCCATAACTGCTCTTTAATTTGGTATATAGAAATGCTGATATAAGGTGTACAAACATAGAGTTTAGGTCACACTATGGTATTAATTATAGATTGTTCGCTTGGCAGAGCCTCGTTGTAGGAATTGTGCTGCATCCACTTGTTGACATTCTGTTCTCTACTGGTATATTTACTCGCTATTGCTTGTTTTGCTTACTGTGTATAAACATAGAGTTTAGGTCACACTATTGGATTAATTATAGATTGTTCGCTTGGCAGAGCCTCGTTGTAGGAATTGTGCTGCATCCACTTGTTGACATTCTGTTCTCTACTGGTATATTTACTCGCTATTGCTTGTTTTGCCTACGCTCAGTGCCTTACATTTTAAGATAAGAAAATGAACTGCTATAATTCGACGAACGACATTAGTACAAGAAAGTCATAGAAGTCACATGAGCTGAGGTTTTATGGAAGCTGTATAAATTTATGCTAATAGGAGGGAGGCTAACGACATGACAGACCAAAGCTAGGTTTGGACCATTAACAGTTATTACACTGCATTTTTCGTGAGCAATTGAAATAGGAAGTGACACTTGACACAAAAAATACTCCACATGTTTGCTTCTGCTATGATTCTTGAAGTGGTGTACACACTGTGAAATATTATGATCATTCACACTCCGTAATCGTACTTAATTACTGAGAGTTATTCGAACTAAGTCTGTTAGAGGTCAGGTATGCATTTCTTTTATTTAATGATGGACAAGGAACCAAAATGTATCTTATAATTTATAATGAGTAGAAAATTTGGGTCAGATGGATTACACAGAGGTTGTGTGTGGACACTGTGTCTTCGGATTGTATGGGATGCTGAATTGAAGTTGCATTAGGATTTTATCTGTTCTTGTTCGAGGAGACTGACTAGAGGAAAGAGTTGTTATTGAAGTGAAATGATATTGGTGCTGAGGTTTATATTTATCGATGTATTATTATAGGTATTGAGAGTATATGAAGTTGTTTGTGGACAAGAGGTAAGGTGATATTGGTGCTGAGGTTTACATTTATCGACGTATTATTGAGGTATTATTGAGATTATGTGATGCTGATGATTATTGGAGTTTTGGTGGATAAGAGGTAAAGTAAGTGAGGAGCATATTTTTTTTGTTGGTCTTATGGAACAAAGAGGATGAAGAGAGCAGACTAAAACACTAAAGTAGAAAGAAGACAGTCTATACACACACTTTGTTAAATCACTAAGCAGTATATACTTTTTTTTGGAGAGAGGAAGTAATTGCATATCGTGGCTCACTGACAGTTGTTCAGCAACAGTACATTTGATCTGGCTTGGCAAACATTGGTCTTGACATGATGACTATGACGTTGACTTAACTATTAGTGACTGTTATACATTGCTGCCAGTACTACTTGATACACATGATGAACATCAGATTTTGACAGAATTACATTTACACAGTTAACGCTATTCAATTACACAGTAGTACTTAATGTGGATGAAAGATGAGTGAGTGTGTTTTGTGTGTTTTGTGTGTTTTCCTTTCCTAATCCTACCCACCTATCTCCTAAATATTATTTTAGTGTTGGTAGTGGCTTGCACTGACACCCATGAATATTATAGGTTTACTGGTATTTGTGTATTGTAATAGTTAATAGGACAATTATCTGACATCATTTGTGTGTTTGTTATGATTTGTATGTTACTGTAAAAGCATTGTATGTGTATTCAAACTATTGTTCATGCCTGAACTGTCTGATTAGTGAAGATAAATATTCTGAACTGTTACCTGCACTTTTCAACATGATGTGTGACATTAGGACATGTTTAATTTCTGCTCATAAACTCTGATGAACAGTGCTAGTGAGTTTGATGGAACTGCTTCTACTGAAATAATGTCACTTGTTGCTGTCTGCACCTGCTCAACATTGCTGGGTGCAACTGATGGACTGCTTCTACTGAAATGAAGTCACTTGTTGGTGTCTGCACCTGCTCAACATTGCTGGGAGCCACTGTTAGAACTGTTTCTACTGAAATGATGTTACTTCTTGCTGTCTGCACCTACTCAACATTACTGGGTGCAACTGATGGACTGCTTCTACTGAAATGAAGTCACTTGTTGCTGTCTGCACCTGCTCAACATTGCTGGGTGCAACTGATGGACTGCTTCTACTGAACTAATGTGACTTGTGCTGGGTGTACCTGCTAAACGTTACTGGGTGCAACTGATGGACTGCTTCTACTGAAATGGTGTCACTTGTTGGTGTCTGCACCTGCTCTCAACATTGCTGGATGCAATTGATGAACTGTTTTTACTGAAATGAAGTCACTTGTTGCTGTCTGCACCTGCAACTTTACTGGGTGCCACAGATGGACTGCTTCTACTGAAATGAAGTCACTCGTTGCTGTCTGCACCTACTCAACATTGCTGGGTGCAACTGATGAACTGTTTTTACTGAAATGAAGTCACTTGTTGCTGTCTGCACCTACTCAACATTGCTGGGTGCCACTGATGAACTGCTTCTACTGAATTAATGTGACTTGTTGCTGGGTGTACCTGCTAAACTTTACTGGGTGCCACTGATGGACTGCTTTTACTGAAAAGATGTTACCTGTTGGTGTCCTTTTTTTGTATAAACTAATCATTGAAAACATTTTATGTGAACATTTGTATAAACTGATTTTTTTGTATATTGTGTAAACTATTATGTAAAGCCACATGCATGAAAAGAAGTTGTATTGCTTACTGTATTTCATATGTTAGGTTAGTGAAAGGTCAGTGCAAAGCCAAAATTTTTAACTAGTTATGTGATGTTTAGGTATTAATATTATCTTTTATTTTTGTTTGTATTTTTCTGGACGAATTTGATGGTTTTTTCACCACCAATGCTGGCAAAAATACCATCAAATTCTGGCCTGTGGAGGAAGGGCATATGAAAGGTGGCTACACTGTGCCACTGCGCCAGAGAGTGCGCCAAAGAGTACTATTAAGCCGCCTCCACAGTGCTAGTAGAGAGCTCGTGGAAGTCAGTGCTAGTAGAGAGCTTGTGGAGGTCAGTCGTACCCAGAGGTGCTAGTGGGCACTGCTTGTCGTGAAGTCGGAGTGAGATGTGGTAGTAAGAGTGTTGTTCCATGTTTTATGCAGTTATTTGATGGGAGAGATAGCAGATGTTATTGTAATGAGTGCATTTCATCAATATATGAAAGGTGGCTACACTGTGCCACTGCGCCAGAGAGTGCGCCAAAGAGTACTATTAAGCCGCCTCCACAGTGCTAGTAGAGAGCTCGTGGAAGTCAGTGCTAGTAGAGAGCTTGTGGAGGTCAGTCGTACCCAGAGGTGCTAGTGGGCACTGCTTGTCGTGAAGTCGGAGTGAGATGTGGTAGTAAGAGTGTTGTTCCATGTTTTATGCAGTTATTTGATGGGAGAGATAGCAGATGTTATTGTAATGAGTGCATTTCATCAATATATGAAGGTAAAACTTACAATGTTCCTTGATTTTTTGTGTATCTGAAATAATGTGTCACTACAGGTTCAGTCAACAAAGCATCTGGCTTGTGTTCTTGGATTAGAGTGTAATTGTGATTTTCTTGCGTAATTATAGTTTTTTCTAAATTTTCTTTTGTCACGTCAGCATAGTTGGTATTTAAAAAGAAAATTCTTGTCTTGTTGGAAAAGAACCGTGCCAGATGTGGACATTGAGTCACACTCCCACATACAGAACAGTTACTCTTGTGCTTGTTGGCTTCGTAGATTTTTATAGTTGCTGGGGTCTTAATTAATTAATTGTGTTTACGAAAATCTTCTTACATTGTTTGTTGCAATCAGATTGCGTAATAATTCTAGTCAGGGCCAACCGATTACGAGACTTACGTAATCGGACAGACAGTTACAAAAGTATTTTCAATCACATAAATTTAATTAAGCCCCCATGCAGCGTCTGCTTTGTACGTCCGCCGAACGACTCTAATTGTTACGCAAGAAGTGACTTCAATTACATCCAGGCTTTTTACTGTTGTGCGTCCGGCGAGCCTTGCTCCACCTGTCGATGTCGGACGCCTAAATTTTAAGTTGAAACACATTCGGGAATTTTACATTGTGGTGAGTTACCTCGGTGAAGTCTTCTTGCGGCGACCGGTGCCAACGACCAAGGGCTTGATTGCCCGCTGGGAGGGGCTGGCCGGTCCCAATCCAATAGAACTGGCGTCTCCATCTGTGTCCTGGAGGAACGTCTGGAAGAATGTTAGTCTGCCGATCCACTCTATGGCCGTGGCGTCCACGTGGTATAGGGTAATAAATAATTTGGTTCCCACCAATGTACGACTGCACCGTATTGGTCTTTCTGACACGGACACCTGTACTCGGTGTGGTCTCCTGGATACCCTTGAACATCGATTCACCTGCTGTGGGCACCTTGCTAATTGGCGTTGGCTCAGGAAACAACTTGCTTTTGTCACTAGGTCTGCTGAAGCCGCTTATACTATTGATATCATCGTCCGGCCCGATTCTTCCTTTTTTCCGCGAACGAAGCTCCATACCGTGATGTGGTTGATTGGCCATTTCGTACATTTTGTCAACAGTTGTCATGAAGAGGATGGACACCTAGCGTTTCGGCAGTACATGCTTACTGCTTACTGGCAGCGCTTGCGATTGCCAGGCCTCCGAGATGATTTTGCCAATATGCTTAGCCTGACATTTGAAAGAGAGGGTGTTGGCTAAGGTCACCTGTGTGAGCCATTTCCTTTTATACTGTTTCTGGATTTGCCGCCTTTATGTATGTTTCTTCTCTACACCAGGACTGAAGTTTTCGTGTTTTAATCTTTATTTCAGTAAGCAGTCTACATTATATAGTCATGTTTTAGGATTTTAATTTCAGTACTGTACTTCTTTTGAAGTGGCTGTGAAAAAAAAAAGGGGTATGATTCCTGCTTTGGGTGCAGGAGGTCCCGGGTTCAAATCCCGGACGAGCCCTGCCATTTTGACCGTGCTGAAGAGTAGGTGGAACTCAGCTCCGGTTGCAGCTCCTCAATGAAGAGTAGACGCCTGTTATAGCACGTGGATATAACAAGAATGCGGCACCAGTAAAAAAATAAAAAAAAAAGAAGGGGTATGATTCCTGCTTTGGGTGCAGGTCCCGGGTTCAAATCCCGGACGAGCCCTGCCATTTTGACCGTGCTGAAGAGTAGGTGGAACTCAGCCCCGGTTGCAGCTCCTCAATGAAGAGTAGACGCCTGTTATAGCACGTGGATATAACAAGAATGCGGCACCAGTAAAGTACGTAGGTGGAATTCGGTAGAAAAGCAGACGGTAATTTTGCATGCAACGGAAAACAAGGTTGTCTTTGCGGGATATGTGCACCGTGAGTGGAGATTCAGCTTAATTGTGCGACAGTCTACCCTCATCTTACTAGCGACGGCAACAACCAAGGGGTGGCATGTAAGATTGAGCGTGGCTAAGAGTTTCTCATTATTAGTTAGCATCACACTTTGACAGAGCTGTGACAAGGCGAGTAGGGTGAGCTCAGGAAAGCCAGTAGCAAGCGCACTTGAAGTAGCCCTGAAGAACCGGATTATAAATTTTGCCAGCCATAATGGAGCTAGGGGCGTTCTCAGTTACCAAATACCGGTGCAATAAGAGAGCAACAGTATTTGACCGTAAAATGACGCCCTATCCGTCTAGCATACGACATTGCTTGTCTCTGCATACGCGGACGTGAGGTCATCTCGGAAATGAAATCCGAAATATAGATTAAAATTGTTGTGTTCCCGCCCGGGATCGAACCGGGGACCTTCTGCGTGTAAAGCAGACGTGATAACCGCTACACCACGGAAACGACGGTTCTTTTCATGTACCACCCGGAGACTCGTAATAGCAACAGTTTGTCTTCTGTGTTAGCAAGGGCATCGGCTACGAGCTCCCTCCGATTCGTGAAGTTCCTGTAGTAAAAGACGTCGATGGAAACAATCCAACCGCGACAGACAGGGAGAACGCTGGCTGAGCTGCAGCCCTACATGGTGAGACCATCAAAGGTGGCGTCATTCACATGCAGTGCGTTTTCGGAACGAATAGGCTCGTTGGTCTAGGGGTAGGTTCCGCTTTAGACGCCGTGCAGTGTGGACGTGCCTAGTCTTCCGCTCCGCCGTAGCGTTACGTATAGTGGAGTATCGTTTTTGTTACGTGTTGTGTTGCAACTTCTGAGAGTGTTTCTCCGTCGTTGTTTCGTACCTTGTGTTACTTTCTGTCCTTATTTCAGTGTTTTTTGTGTAGCGGTTTCGACCGCATATTTTGAAAATGTCGTCCCAGGTTATTCCTCGTCAGGCTACAGTTAGTTTTGCTTTTGACAAGTCAACCCGCCATGTGCAACCTAGTTCTCTTGAGATTCATGATTGGTTGGTAGATACCTTTGGTGTTCATTCGGATCAGGTGCACACTGCTTATTTTGATACCGAACTGTATGTTTTCTTTGTTAAGTTTATGGACCCACTTCAGGTTGATAAAATTCTTTCTAAATATGGTCATCAAGTTCTCTTTCGGCATCGGGATGATTCTGTAAGTACCGTGCTGCTTTCCAATGCTTCCATCACGTATACCAATGTTCGTGTTTACAACCTTCCACCGGAGGTAGATAATGTCTATCTTAAGGAGGGTCTACAGAAGTATGGTGATGTAAAGAGCATTCGCCTTGAACGCTGGTCAAGCCAACATCGCCTGCAATGTTACAGTGGTATTCGTTCAGTCGAAATGCACGTTAAGCAGAATATTCCATCTCACCTGCAGGTCGGTGGATATCGTGTCCATGTAACATATAGTGGTCAGGTTGGCACCTGTTTTTTGTGCAATGAAAGTGGTCACGTGCGTACCGACTGTCCGCGGAGAGTTTTTGTTTTAAAAAATTCTCTCGAACAGCGTCGCAAGTTAACGGTCGCTGACCTCGTTGCAGGTGGTTCTGCTCTTGGTGTAGCACAGTCCAGTGGTAGTAGCGCCCCTCCACAGGTTTTGCGCACCGCTGATACAGAATTTCCTCCTTTGCGTGCTAAATCTGATGTTGTTCCGTCTGTCCCTCAGGTGGGTGTGCCACTTTTGAATAATAAGAGGCGTCGCCCACACGATGGAAATAGTACGGATGAGGATCTCCCTGAGATGCCCCAGTCCGAGCGACCGGCATCCTCCGAGCCACTGTGTACTGTAGCTGCTCCCTGCCCTCCTGAGGTAGCGGTACCGGTGGCGGCTGCTGGCGCCCCTCCGGCCTCCGACGCAGCTTCTCTCGAGTCGGGTCGTCGGTCGGGCCTGTTGGCGCCGTCTTCCGAACCGACTTCGGTGTCACAAGAAGTGGAGCCGCGACAACTTCCTGCTTCGCTGCCCCATACCTCTGCCAGCGGAGCTGCTCCGCTTCCTTCCAACTCTGCGGCCTCGGACCTTCCCGCTCACGTTTCGCCTCCGTGCAGTCCATGTTTGCCGGAAGCTAGTGCAGGTGTTGACCATTCCGTTTTGTCGGATGTTTCCCCCGCGACCCCCGATCCCGCATGTGGACCGGCGCGGGTGGTGTCGGATACAGAACTTGACCCTCCTACGTCACCGGCGGCTGAAGCTTCCTTGCCCGTCAGCCGACGCAAGTTACGCGTTCAGCCGAACGTTAATGCTGTTCGTAAAAAACCGAAACGTAAGGGATCCGCGGAACGGGGTAGCAGTCCCCCTCCCTCGGATGCCTCCGTCACCCCTGCTATGGACTGTGACGCTGGTGCGTCGGTGTAGGTGATTTGTTTTCTCGCTTTTCTCTCTATGGTTCAAGCATACACCTTTCTTACCTTAAATGTTAACCGTATTGAGTCCGACGTTCGCATTGCCTCTTTGCGGCAGTTTATTTACGACGCCTGTGCGGACGTAGTGTTTTTGCAGGAAGTGTTGTTTTCTGATCTCTCTCTACCTGGATTTCAAACTGTTTTTAATGTCGCGCCGGAATATTCAACAGGAACTGCTCTTTTCTTTCGAGAGGGCATCCCTATTACTGACATTGAATTCCTTGACTCTGGCCGTGGGATTGGTTGTCGTCTTTTTGATCTGCGCCTCGTTGTTTTGTATGCCCCCTCTGGTTCGGGTCACACTGTGGCTCGATCGCGCTTTTATAAAGAAGAGCTTATTTATCTTTTGCGCCAGAGTCCTCGGAGTCTCCTGCTCGGAGGCGATTTTAATTGTGTTTTACGCCCTGCAGACCAGTCCCCCAATTTTAATTATTGCCGTGATTTACATGACTTAGTTCGTACGATGCATCTGCGTGATGTTTGGGAACACAAATATCCAACCCTGGTGAAATATACGTTTTTTACCGCGTCCTCATGCAGTAGACTCGACAGATTCTATTTATCTGATTTTTTATGTGATAAAATTCTTTCTGTCGAGGTTATTCCTACTAGTTTTTCTGACCATTGTGCTTTTACTGCAACTGTAAATCTTAGTCGCCAACCTGCAAAACTTTATCGTTCCCAGTGGATGTTAAATGTTTCCCACCTTGCCGACAGTGCTATGGATGATGTTATAAGTGGCGTGTGGGAGCGATGTCTTCGCTCTGTCCCGCGATACCCCTCCTTACTGGTTTGGTGGACTGCGTTTGCCAAGCCCAAGATTCGTCAGACTTTGATTTTCTACTGTGCTGCTAGGACGCGTGATTTTAAGAACACGTATGAATATTACTACTCTGTCCTGCGTGAACTATATGACGCGGCGGGTACCTCTCCACTGCGGATCCATGATGTTCGTCGTATTAAAGCCAAGCTCTTGAGCCTTAAACGACGACAGATGGATGGTCTGCGAGTTAAGTCGAAACCTCACTCTCTTGTTGAAGGTGAACTGACATCCTTGTACCACCTGCTACGGCATCAGACTCGTCGTCGTCGCTCCTTCATCTCTTCTCTTACGGTGGATGATGGGCGACAGCTTAGTGCACAGGAGGAAATGGTTCGTGCTCTTCATCAGTATTACACTAGTCTCTATTCTGCCGATGATTCTGGTGAGTCTCTTTCGGATGATGTCTTTGGGGATCTAACTGCGACGATCGCGCCTGACGCGAACGGCGAATTTCTCCGGGAGTTCCAGGTAGATGATGTTTTCGATTTTATTGCTCGCTCTCCGTCCAGTAAATCGCCGGGTCCAGACGGCCTGCCTAAAGAATTTTATCTCCGTTTTTGGCCTCTTTTGGGTGGCACTTTTACGCAGATTTTAAATGAGATTGTCAGGGGGATGGATGTGCCTGCCGATTTTAAAGTAGGGAAAATTGTTTTAATTCCGAAGTCCTCTGGTCGTTTATCTGCTGCCAATCTTCGTCCGCTCACATTGCTGAATTTTGACTATAAGACAGCTGCTAGAGCGCTCAATAGCCGGTTGTCTTCTCTGCTTCGGGGTGTGATTGGTGCACATCAATGTTGTTTTCATGATAGATCTATTCTGACACCAGTAGCCGAATATCGGGATGTTGTCTCGGTTGCGGCGGTTACAAACGTACATTGTGCCTTTGCCTTCCTTGATTTTTATAAGGCTTTTGATCACGTCAGTCATGTGTTTTTAGATCGTGTTTTAGGTACAATAGGTTTTAACGCTTCATCACGTGGTGTTCTTGGCAATTTGTATAGGGGAATAACAGCTCGGGTGTCAGTCAATGGGCAGCTGACGCCGCCCATTGCTATCCGCCGCGGAGTGCCTCAGGGTAGTCCGCTCTCTATGTCTTTATTCGTATTGTCCCTGGAACCGCTGCTTCGGACTATTGCTCTCAAGCTTCAGGGTATGTCCCTCTCTGGTGGGAAGCTCTCGGTTAAGGCATATGCGGATGATGTCGTTGTTCTCCTCCGTCAACGAGATGATATCCCGTTGTTGAAAGGGGCAGTTGATGCATACTGTCGTGTCTCTGGAGCGCGTCTCAATCAGGGTAAATGTAAGTTCCTTGATATTCGAGGATTTCGCGATGCGGACGTCCCTTGGGCCAGTTTTGTCGATCGCCATACGTCCTTGGGGATTATCATTGATCGGTGTCCTCTAAAAATGGCGGCTCTCAATTGGAAATTTGTCACCGAGAAGATACAGGGGGCTCTGATGGTCCATGAGCAGCGCTCTGCTACCATTTTGCAAAAAGTCCGAATTTTAGACACCTACGTCCTATGTAAAGCTTATTATGTTGCTCAGCTGTTCCCACTTCCCATGATGGTGGCGAAAAGGTTGCGCCAATTGTCTAGCAGGTTTATATGGAAGGGCCATCTATTCAAGTTACGTTACGAGGTAATGACGAAACCGCGTCTCTCCGGAGGCTTGGGCCTCTCTGACATTACTCGCAAGGCGTCTGCTTTGTACGTCCGCCGAACGACTCTAATTGTTACGCAAGAAGTGACTTCAATTACATCCAGGCTTTTTACTGTTGTGCGTCCGGCGAGCCTTGCTCCACCTGTCGATGTCGGACGCCTAAATTTTAAGTTGAAACACATTCGGGAATTTTACATTGCGGTGAGTTACCTCGGTGACGTCTTCTTGCGGCGACCGGTGCCAACGACCAAGAGCTTGATTGCCCGCTGGGAGGGGCTGGCCAGTCCCAATCCAATCGAACTGGCGTCTCCATCCGTGTCCTGGAGGAACGTCTGGAAGAACGTTAGTCTGCCGATCCACTCTATGGCCGTGGCGTCCACGTGGTATAGGGTAATAAATAATTTGGTTCCCACCAATGTACGACTGCACCGTATTGGTCTTTCTGACACGGACACCTGTACTCGGTGTGGTCTCCTGGATACCCTTGAACATCGATTCACCTGCTGTGGGCAACTTGCTAATTGGCGTTGGCTCAGGAAACAACTTGCTTTTGTCACTAGGTCTGCTGAAGCCGCTTATACTATTGACATCATCGTCCGGCCCGATTCTTCCTTTTTTCCGCGGACGAAGCTCCATACCGTCATGTGGTTGATTGGCCATTTCGTACATTTTGTCAACAGTTGTCATGAAGAGGATGGACACCTAGCGTTTCGGCAGTACATGCTTACTGCTTACTGGCAGCGCTTGCGATTGCCAGGCCTCCGAGATGATTTTGCCAATATGCTTAGCCTGACATTTGAAAGAGAGGGTGTTGGCTAAGGTCACCTGTGTGAGCCATTTTCTTTTATACTGTTTCTGAATTTGCCGCCTTTATGTATGTTTCTTCTCTACACCAGGACTGAAGTTTTCGTGTTTTAACCTTTATTTCAGTAAGCAGTCTACATTATATAGTCATGTTTTAGGATTTTAATTTCAGTACTGTACTTCTTTTGAAGTGGCTGTGTAAAAAAAAAAAAAAAAAAAAAAAAAAAAAAAAAAAAAAAAAAAAAAAAAAAAAAGGGGTATGATTCCTGCTTCGGGTGCAGGAGGTCCCGGGTTCAAATCCCGGACGAGCCCTTCCGTTTTGTACAACGGTGCGGTAACAAATCGCATGGCGGCGGCTGTTTCGCGCATTTCCAGGCCTCCAAGTCAGCGCTAAAATCCGACAACCAGTTCTGAAACCGTTTCATGTTTCATTTGAGCCATGTGCACCCTGCTGATGGAACGTTTGAAGTTGATTTAAATGGTCACAGTAGAGATCGTAGCAAGTGTCTTGCTGAGTGCGACGAAAACGGGTTTCCGCCCGCAATCGAGCCGGGGACCTTCTGCGTGTTAGGCACGGCGCCTGGGCTCGGCGGCAGCTGCTGCTCTTTCCTTCCTTACGAGATACCGTCGATTCGCGCAGTCGTTATTGCAAAAGATGTCACCAAAGGCAATCGCTTCGTTAGCGGCACGGTGCCTGGGCTCGGCGGCAGCTCTACATGGAGGCACCAGCAGCCCAGCCAGGCCGCCGCCGGCACCGGTGCGCCACAGCCCAAGGAGTCGGCGGCCGCCCTGCAATGCCCCTGTCGTTGCATATTCCACCCGCCTCATATCCTCCCCATGTCTGACTCACTACCCCAAATGACACTGCAGTGGACGTGCTTATTACTATCGCTTTTGGAAGAACCAAGGCGCAGTATTCTAGTGTCGAACCGGTACTGCAAATTGGGATTAAGCAAAAATTTATTGTGTGGTCGAGCGACAGCTTCGGCTCGCTCTTCCTACATGATCGCTTCTTGTGCGGAATAATTCCTAGCTCGCCGATGGCTTCAGAGTTGGTCTTCTCGAAGTTTTGCTTTCGCACTGCATTCCGCAATCTTTTCGTTATGAGTTGTGTGCTTCGGTTTCCCGACTTTCTTGTGTTTAGTGCGTTTGGCTTCTCTTAACCCTTAGCCACCGCTTGCCGAAATTTCCACACTATCATCTGTCGATCTGCAGAGCTCGATGAAGGCATCGCGGCCGTTCCTGAGCTCGTGGAACGGTCGAATCTGTAGTTGTTTCCAGATCTCTCCCACACAACGGCCTCCCAGAAGCTTGGATTACAGAAGTACGCCACTACTCCCAGCCGGAGATTCACGATTGAAAGCAGAATGACATGAGCTACACGCAGCTCCGATTTTTTTTTTTGTGTCTGACCTACTTTGAAAGACTTTGTAGTCGATTTACTTACTACTATCGCTGTTGGAAACCAGGTGATAACCGCACAGTATTCTAGAGACGATGAGGTAATGAAAATTTAGAATAAGTAAAACAGTATCAAAAGAAGTTGTGTGGTGGAGCAGCACATGCAATTCACGCTTCCTAGATATTCGTTACTGCATAGAATAATTCTTTTGTCTGCGGCGTCTTCAGTATCCGTCTTCTGGAAATTTTGCTTGCAGTATATTGTGCAATCTTTTCGTTATGAGTTGGTGCTTGGTTTCCCGATGTTCTTTTGTTTAGTGCATTCGCCTTCTCTTAACCCTGAGAAACCACATACCGAAACTGAGGCACTGCTGGCTGTTCATAAGCAGTGCTCGATGCAGTTATTTCGCTTTTTATTCGTTGCCTTTAATATTCTTCTCATCAGTGGTGAGTGCTGCCTGCAGAAAGCGTTTATCTTGCGAATTCACGTGAAAGTTTGTGTTCCCTGTGAGGCGCACTACTTGGGATTAACTTGACTGCTCCAGCCAGGTGGCTCGTTGGTCTAGGGGTACGTTCCGCTTTAGACGCCGTGCAGTGTGGACGTGCCTAGTCTTCCGCTCCGCCGTAGCGTTACGTATAGTGGACTATCGTTTTTGTTTACGTGTTGTGTTGCAACTTCTGTGAGTGTTTCTCCGTCGTTGTTTCGTACCTTGTGTTTTTTTTCTGTCCTTATTTCAGTGTTTTTTGTGTAGCGGTTTCGACCGCATATTTTGAAAATGTCGTCCCAGGTTATTCCTCGTCAGGCTACAGTTAGTTTTGCTTTTGACAAGTCAACCCGCCATGTGCAACCTAGTTCTCTTGAGATTCATGATTGGTTGGTAGATACCTTTGGTGTTCATTCGGATCAGGTGCACACTGCTTATTTTGATACCGAACTGTATGTTTTCTTTGTTAAGTTTATGGACCCACTTCAGGTTGATAAAATTCTTTCTAAATATGGTCATCAAGTTCTCTTTCGGCATCGGGATGATTCTGTAAGTACCGTGCTGCTTTCCAATGCTTCCATCACGTATACCAATGTTCGTGTTTACAACCTTCCACCGGAGGTGGATAATGTCTATCTTAAGGAGGGTCTACAGAAGTATGGTGATGTAAAGAGCATTCGCCTTGAACGCTGGTCAAGCCAACATCGCCTGCAATGTTACAGTGGTATTCGTTCAGTCGAAATGCACGTTAAGCAGAATATTCCATCTCACCTGCAGATCGGTGGATATCGTGTCCATGTAACATATAGTGGTCAGGTTGGCACCTGTTTTTTGTGCAATGAAAGTGGTCACGTGCGTACCGACTGTCCGCGGAGAGTTTTTGTTTTAAAAAATTCTCTCGAACAGCGTCGCAAGTTAACGGTCGCTGACCTCGTTGCAGGTGGTTCTGCTCTTGGTGTAGCACAGTCCAGTGGTAGTAGCGCCCCGCCACAGGTTTTGCGCACCCCTGATACAGAATTTCCTCCCTTGCGTGCTAAATCTGATGTTGTTCCGTCTGTCCCTAAGGTGGGTGTGCCACTTTTGAATAATAAGAGGCGTCGCCCACACGATGGAAATAGTACGGATGAGGATCTCCCTGAGATGCCCCAGTCCCAGCGACCGGCATCCTCCGAGCCACTGTGTACTGTAGCTGCTCCCTGCCCTCCTGAGGTAGCGGTTCCGGTGGCGGCTGCTGGCGCCCCTCCGGCCTCCGACGCGGCTTCTCTCGAGTCGGGTCGTCGGTCGGGCCTGTTGGCGCCGTCTTCCGAACCGACTCCGATGTCACAACAAGTGGAGCCGCGACAACTTCCTGCTTCGCTGCCCCATACCTCTGCCAGCGGAGCTGCTCCGCTTCCTTCCAACTCTGCGGCCTCGGACCTTCCTGCTCACGTTTCGCCTCCGTGCAGTCCATGTTTGCCGGAAGCTAGTGCAGGTGTTGACCATTCTGTTTTGTCGGATGTTTCCCCCGCGACCCCGGATCCCGCATGTGGACCGGCGCGGGTGGTGTCGGATACAGAACTTGACCCTCCTACGTCACCGGCGGCTGAAGCTTCCTTGCCCGTCAGCCGACGCAAGTTACGCGTTCAGCCGAACGTTAATGCTGTTCGTAAAAAACCGAAACGTAAGGGATCCGCGGAACGGGGTAGCAGTCCCCCTCCCTCGGATGCCTCCGTCACCCCTGCTATGGACTGTGACGCTGGTGCGTCGGTGTAGGTGATTTGTTTTCTCGCTTTTCTCTCTATGGTTCAAGCATACACCTTTCTTACCTTAAATGTTAACCGTATTGAGTCCGACGTTCGCATTGCCTCTTTGCGGCAGTTTATTTACGACGCCTGTGCGGACGTAGTGTTTTTGCAGGAAGTGTTGTTTTCTGATCTCTCTCTACCTGGATTTCAAACTGTTTTTAATGTCGCGCCGGAATATTCAACAGGAACTGCTCTTTTCTTTCGAGAGGGCATTCCTATTACTGACATTGAATTCCTTGACTCTGGCCGTGGGATTGGTTGTCGTCTTTTTGATCTCCGCCTCGTTGTTTTGTATGCCCCCTCTGGTTCGAGTCACACTGTGGCTCGATCGCGCTTTTATAAAGAAGAGCTTATTTATCTTTTGCGCCAGAGTCCTCGGAGTCTCCTGCTCGGAGGCGATTTTAATTGTGTTTTACGCCCTGCAGACCAGTCCCCCAATTTTAATTATTGCCGTGATTTACATGACTTAGTTCGTACGATGCATCTGCGTGATGTTTGGGAACACAAATATCCAACCCTGGTGAAATATACGTTTTTTACCGCGTCCTCATGCAGTAGACTCGACAGATTCTATTTATCTGATTTTTTATGTGATAAAATTCTTTCTGTCGATGTTATTCCTACTAGTTTTTCTGACCATTGTGCTTTTACTGCAACTGTAAATCTTAGTCACCAACCTGCAAAACTTTATCGTTCCCAGTGGATGTTAAATGTTTCCCACCTTGCCGAAAGTGCTATGGATGATGTTATAAGTGGCGTGTGGGAGCGATGTCTTCGCTCTGTCCCGCGATACCCCTCCTTGCTGGTTTGGTGGACTGCGTTTGCCAAGCCCAAGATTCGTCAGACTTTGATTTTCTACTGTGCTGCTAGGGCGCGTGATTTTAAGAACACGTATGAATATTACTACTCTGTCCTGCGTGAACTATATGACGCGGCGGGTACCTCTCCACTGCGGATCCATGATGTTCGTCGTATTAAAGCCAGGCTCTTGAGCCTTAAACGACGACAGATGGATGGTCTGCGAGTTAAGTCGAAACCTCACTCTCTTGTTGAAGGTGAACTGACATCCTTGTACCACCTGCTACGGCATCAGACTCGTCGTCGTCGCGCCTTCATCTCTTCTCTTACGGTGGATGATGGGCGACAGCTTATTGCACAGGAGGAAATGGTTCGTGCTCTTCATCAGTATTACACTAGTCTATATTCTGCCGATGATTCTTGTGAGCCTCTTTCGGATGATGTCCTTGGGGATCTAGCTGCGACGATCACGCCTGACGCGAACGGCGACTTTCTCCGGGAATTCCAGGTAGATGATGTTATCGATTTTATTGCTCGCTCTCCGTCCGGTAAATCGCCGGGTCCAGACGGCCTGCCTAAAGAATTTTACCTCCGTTTTTGGCCTCTTTTGGGTGGCATTTTTACGCAGATTTTAAATGAGATTGTCAGGGGGATGGATGTGCCTGCTGATTTTAAAGTAGGGAAAATTGTTTTAATTCCGAAGTCCTCTGGTCGTTTATCTGCTGCCAATCTTCGTCCGCTCACATTGCTGAACTTTGACTACAAGACAGCTGCTAGAGCGCTCAATAGCCGATTATCTTCTCTGCTTCGGGGTGTGATTGGTGCACATCAATGTTGTTTTCATGATAGATCTATTCTAACACCAGTAGCCGAATATCGGGATGTTGTCTCGGTTGCGGCGGTTACAAACGTACATTGTGCCTTTGCCTTCCTTGATTTTTATAAGGCTTTTGATCACGTCAGTCATGTGTTTTTAGATCGTGTTTTAGGTACAATAGGTTTTAACGCTTCATCACGTGGTGTTCTTGGCAATTTGTATAGGGGAATAACAGCTCGGGTGTCAGTCAATGGGCAGCTGACGCCGCCCATTGCTATCCGCCGCGGGGTGCCTCAGGGTAGTCCGCTCTCTATGTCTTTATTCGTATTGTCCCTGGAACCGCTGCTTCGGACTATTGCTCTCAAGCTTCAGGGTATGTCCCTCTCTGGTGGGAAGCTCTCTGTTAAGGCATATGCGGATGATGTTGTTGTTCTCCTCCGTCAACGTGATGATATCCCGTTGTTGAAAGGGGCAGTTGATGCATACTGTCGTGTCTCTGGAGCGCGTCTCAATCAGGGTAAATGTAAGCTCCTTGATATTCGAGGATTTCGCGATGCTGATGTCCCTTGGGCCACTTTTGTCGATCGCCATACGTCCTTGGGGATTATCATTGATCGGTGTCCTCTAAAAATGGCGGCTCTCAATTGGAAATCTGTCACCGAGAAGATACAGGGGGCTCTGATGGTCCATGAGCAGCGCTCTGCTACCATTTTGCAAAAAGTCAGAATTTTAGACACCTACGTTCTATGTAAAGCTTATTATGTTGCTCAGCTGTTCCCACTCCCCATGATGGTGGCGAAAAGGTTGCGCCAATTGTCGAGCAGGTTTATATGGAAGGGCCATCTATTCAAGTTACGTTACGAGGTTATGACGAAACCGCGTATCTCCGGAGGCTTGGGCCTCTCTGACATTACTCGCAAGGCGTCTGCTTTGTACGTCCGCCGAACGACTCTTATTGTTACGCAAGAAGTGACTTCAATTACATCCAGGCTTTTTACTGTTGTGCGTCCGGCGAGCCTTGCTCCACCTGTCGATGTCGGACGCCTAAATTTTAAGTTGAAACACATTCGGGAATTTTACATTGCGGTGAGTTACCTCGGTGAAGTCTTCTTGCGGCGACCGGTGCCAACGACCAAGGGCTTGATTGCCCGCTGGGAGGGGCTGGCCGGTCCCAATCCCATAGAACTGGCGTCTCCATCCGTGTCCTGGAGGAACGTCTGGAAGAATGTTACTCTGCCGATCCACTCTATGGCCGTGGCGTCCACGTGGTATAGGGTAATAAATAATTTGGTTTCCACCAATGTACGACTGCACCGTATTGGTCTTTCTGACACGGACACCTGTACTCGGTGTGGTCTCCTGGATACCCTTGAACATCGGTTCACCTGCTGTGGGCACCTTGCTAATTGGCGTTGGCTCAGGAAACAACTTGCTTTTGTCACTAGGTCTGCTGAAGCCGCTTATACTATTGACATCATCGTCCGGCCCGATTCTTCCTTTTTTCCACGAACGAAGCTCAATACCGTCATGTGGTTGATTGGTCATTTCGTACATTTTGTCATCAGTTGTCAAGAAGAGGATGGACACCTAGCGTTTCGGCAGTACATGCTTACTGCTTACTGGCAGCGCTTGCGATTGCCAGGCCTCCGTGATGATTTTGCAAATATGCTTCGCCTGACATTTGAAAGAGAGGGTGTTGGCTAAGGTCAACTGTGAGAGCCATTTTCTTTTATACTGTTTCTGGATTTGCCGCCTTTATGTATGTTTCCTCTCTATACCAGGACTAAAGTTTTCGTGGACTTTTAGGGCGCCCAAAAAAAAAAAAAAAAAAAAAATAGTTGGTAGAGCACTTGCCCACGGAAGGCAAAGGTCCCGAGTTCGAGTCTCGGTCGGGCACACAGTTTTAATCTGCCAGGAAGTTTCACCTTGAGGCGATACTTGTGTCTCTTTTGTTTTAAATACTGTCTGAATGTAATCAGTCCTCAGAATGGTATTAGAGACTCATCAGTACATAGTATTTCGGAAGAATCATAATATTTTTTAAAAACTTTTGTGCAGATCCTCGATGATGAACTGAACTTTTGAGAGACGATCTAAAGCATCAGATTTTGTTTTGTCTGCGAAATGCAGCACTCACA
Source organism: Schistocerca piceifrons (assembly GCF_021461385.2). NCBI lineage: Eukaryota > Metazoa > Arthropoda > Insecta > Orthoptera > Acrididae > Schistocerca > Schistocerca piceifrons. Next base: position 316,059 of record NW_025728774.1, on the reverse strand, counting down.
ATATAATTTCGAAACGATCTTTAATCATTTTCTTTTGTGAGAATGTTAGAATAAACAGTGGATTGTGGGACCAATATAAATGTATGATGGAAGTTTCACTAATCCCACCCCCAAAATCAGTACAAACAATGGCTTTATTTTATCCTCCTTTTTTGGTACCCATTATTTATTAAATGTATGGTACAAATTACTTTTTATAAAGGACACCATACGGAACATAAATTCGTAAATGCTCATGAATGATACAAATAAAAGTTATAGTCACATCACAAATATCCAAACACAAGTATGAAAATAAGTATAAATGAAGATAGAAGTATAGATATAACGACACAAAAGTCTCAGTCAATGTATAACAAAATACGATGCGCATCACAAATATATGTCCAGATTACTAACATAAAAAAAAAAAAAAAAAAAAGGGGTATGATTCCTGCTTTGGGTGCAGGAGGTCCCGGGTTCAAATCCCGGACGAGCCCTGCCATTTTGACCGTGCTGAAGAGTAGGTGGAACTCAGCCCCGGTTGCAGCTCCTCAATGAAGAGTAGACGCCTGTTATAGCACGTGGATATAACAAGAATGCGGCACCAGTAAAGTACGTAGGTGGAATTCGGTAGAAAAGCAGACGGTAATTTTGCATGCAACGGAAAACAAGGTTGTCTTTGCGGGATATGTGCACCGTGAGTGGAGATTCAGCTTAATTGTGCGACAGTCTACCCTCATCTTACTAGCGACGGCAACAACCAAGGGGTGGCATGTAAGATTGAGCGTGGCTAAGAGTTTCTCATTATTAGTTAGCATCACACTTTGACAGAGCTGTGACAAGGCGAGTAGGGTGAGCTCAGGAAAGCCAGTAGCAAGCGCACTTGAAGTAGCCCAGAAGAACCGGATTATAAATTTTGCCAGCCATAATGGAGCTAGGGGCGTTCTCAGTTACCAAATACCGGTGCAATAAGAGAGCAACAGTATTTGACCGTAAAATGACGCCCTATCCGTCTAGCATACGACATTGCTTGTCTCTGCATACGCGGACGTGAGGTCATCTCGGAAATGAAATCCGAAATATAGATTAAAATTGTTGTGTTCCCGCCCGGGATCGAACCGGGGACCTTCTGCGTGTAAAGCAGACGTGATAACCGCTACACCACGGAAACGACGGTTCTTTTCATGTTCCACCCGGAGACTCGTAATAGCAACAGTTTGTCTTCTGTGTTAGCAAGGGCATCGGCTACGAGCTCCCTCCGATTCGTGAAGTTCCTGTAGTAAAAGACGTCGATGGAAACAATCCAACCGCGACAGACAGGGAGAACGCTGGCTGAGCTGCAGCCCTACATGGTGAGACCATCAAAGGTGGCGTCATTCACATGCAGTGCGTTTTCGGAACGAATAGGCTCGTTGGTCTAGGGGTATGATTCCTGCTTCGGGTGCAGGAGGTCCCGGGTTCAAATCCCGGACGAGCCCTTGCGTTTTGTACAACGGTGCGGTAACAAATCGCATGGCGGCGGCTGTTTCGCGCATTTCCAGGCCTCCAAGTCAGCGCTAAAATCCGACAACCAGTTCTGAAACCGTTTCATGTTTCATTTGAGCCATGTGCACCCTGCTGATGGAACGTTTGAAGTTGATTTAAATGGTCACAGTAGAGATCGTAGCAAGTGTCTTGCTGAGTGCGACGAAAACGGGTTTCCGCCCGCAATCGAGCCGGGGACCTTCTGCGTGTTAGGCACGGCGCCTGGGCTCGGCGGCAGCTGCTGCTCTTTCCTTCCTTACGAGATACCGTCGATTCGCGCAGTCGTTATTGCAAAAGATGTCACCAAAGGCAATCGCTTCGTTAGCGGCACGGTGCCTGGGCTCGGCGGCAGCTCTACATGGAGGCACCAGCAGCCCAGCCAGGCCGCCGCCGGCACCGGTGCGCCACAGCCCAAGGAGTCGGCGGCCGCCCTGCAATGCCCCTGTCGTTGCATATTCCACCCGCCTCATATCCTCCCCATGTCTGACTCACTACCCCAAATGACACTGCAGTGGACGTGCTTATTACTATCGCTTTTGGAAGAACCAAGGCGCAGTATTCTAGTGTCGAACCGGTACTGCAAATTGGGATTAAGCAAAAATTTATTGTGTGGTCGAGCGACAGCTTCGGCTCGCTCTTCCTACATGATCGCTTCTTGTGCGGAATAATTCCTAGCTCGCCGATGGCTTCAGAGTTGGTCTTCTCGAAGTTTTGCTTTCGCACTGCATTCCGCAATCTTTTCGTTATGAGTTGTGTGCTTCGGTTTCCCGACTTTCTTGTGTTTAGTGCGTTTGGTTTCTCTTAACCCTTAGCCACCGCTTGCCGAAATTTCCACACTATCATCTGTCGATCTGCAGAGCTCGATGAAGGCATCGCGGCCGTTCCTGAGCTCGTGGAACGGTCGAATCTGTAGTTGTTTCCAGATCTCTCCCACACAACGGCCTCCCAGAAGCTTGGATTACAGAAGTACGCCACTACTCCCAGCCGGAGATTCACGATTGAAAGCAGAATGACATGAGCTACACGCAGCTCCGATTTTTTTTTTTTGTGTCTGACCTACTTTGAAAGACTTTGTAGTCGATTTACTTACTACTATCGCTGTTGGAAACCAGGTGATAACCGCACAGTATTCTAGAGACGATGAGGTAATGAAAATTTAGAATAAGTAAAACAGTATCAAAAGAAGTTGTGTGGTGGAGCAGCACATGCAATTCACGCTTCCTAGATATTCGTTACTGCATAGAATAATTCTTTTGTCTGCGGCGTCTTCAGTATCCGTCTTCTGGAAATTTTGCTTGCAGTATATTGTGCAATCTTTTCGTTATGAGTTGGTGCTTGGTTTCCCGATGTTCTTTTGTTTAGTGCATTCGCCTTCTCTTAACCCTGAGAAACCACATACCGAAACTGAGGCACTGCTGGCTGTTCATAAGCAGTGCTCGATGCAGTTATTTCGCTTTTTATTCGTTGCCTTTAATATTCTTCTCATCAGTGGTGAGTGCTGCCTGCAGAAAGCGTTTATCTTGCGAATTCACGTGAAAGTTTGTGTTCCCTGTGAGGCGCACTACTTGGGATTAACTTGACTGCTCCAGCCAGGTGGCTCGTTGGTCTAGGGGTACGTTCCGCATTAGACGCCGTGCAGTGTGGACGTGCCTAGTCTTCCGCTCCGCCGTAGCGTTACGTATAGTGGACTATCGTTTTTGTTTACGTGTTGTGTTGCAACTTCTGTGAGTGTTTCTCCGTCGTTGTTTCGTACCTTGTGTTTTTTTTCTGTCCTTATTTCAGTGTTTTTTGTGTAGCGGTTTCGACCGCATATTTTGAAAATGTCGTCCCAGGTTATTCCTCGTCAGGCTACAGTTAGTTTTGCTTTTGACAAGTCAACCCGCCATGTGCAACCTAGTTCTCTTGAGATTCATGATTGGTTGGTAGATACCTTTGGTGTTCATTCGGATCAGGTGCACACTGCTTATTTTGATACCGAACTGTATGTTTTCTTTGTTAAGTTTATGGACCCACTTCAGGTTGATAAAATTCTTTCTAAATATGGTCATCAAGTTCTCTTTCGGCATCGGGATGATTCTGTAAGTACCGTGCTGCTTTCCAATGCTTCCATCACGTATACCAATGTTCGTGTTTACAACCTTCCACCGGAGGTGGATAATGTCTATCTTAAGGAGGGTCTACAGAAGTATGGTGATGTAAAGAGCATTCGCCTTGAACGCTGGTCAAGCCAACATCGCCTGCAATGTTACAGTGGTATTCGTTCAGTCGAAATGCACGTTAAGCAGAATATTCCATCTCACCTGCAGATCGGTGGATATCGTGTCCATGTAACATATAGTGGTCAGGTTGGCACCTGTTTTTTGTGCAATGAAAGTGGTCACGTGCGTACCGACTGTCCGCGGAGAGTTTTTGTTTTAAAAAATTCTCTCGAACAGCGTCGCAAGTTAACGGTCGCTGACCTCGTTGCAGGTGGTTCTGCTCTTGGTGTAGCACAGTCCAGTGGTAGTAGCGCCCCGCCACAGGTTTTGCGCACCCCTGATACAGAATTTCCTCCCTTGCGTGCTAAATCTGATGTTGTTCCGTCTGTCCCTAAGGTGGGTGTGCCACTTTTGAATAATAAGAGGCGTCGCCCACACGATGGAAATAGTACGGATGAGGATCTCCCTGAGATGCCCCAGTCCCAGCGACCGGCATCCTCCGAGCCACTGTGTACTGTAGCTGCTCCCTGCCCTCCTGAGGTAGCGGTTCCGGTGGCGGCTGCTGGCGCCCCTCCGGCCTCCGACGCGGCTTCTCTCGAGTCGGGTCGTCGGTCGGGCCTGTTGGCGCCGTCTTCCGAACCGACTCCGATGTCACAACAAGTGGAGCCGCGACAACTTCCTGCTTCGCTGCCCCATACCTCTGCCAGCGGAGCTGCTCCGCTTCCTTCCAACTCTGCGGCCTCGGACCTTCCTGCTCACGTTTCGCCTCCGTGCAGTCCATGTTTGCCGGAAGCTAGTGCAGGTGTTGACCATTCTGTTTTGTCGGATGTTTCCCCCGCGACCCCGGATCCCGCATGTGGACCGGCGCGGGTGGTGTCGGATACAGAACTTGACCCTCCTACGTCACCGGCGGCTGAAGCTTCCTTGCCCGTCAGCCGACGCAAGTTACGCGTTCAGCCGAACGTTAATGCTGTTCGTAAAAAACCGAAACGTAAGGGATCCGCGGAACGGGGTAGCAGTCCCCCTCCCTCGGATGCCTCCGTCACCCCTGCTATGGACTGTGACGCTGGTGCGTCGGTGTAGGTGATTTGTTTTCTCGCTTTTCTCTCTATGGTTCAAGCATACACCTTTCTTACCTTAAATGTTAACCGTATTGAGTCCGACGTTCGCATTGCCTCTTTGCGGCAGTTTATTTACGACGCCTGTGCGGACGTAGTGTTTTTGCAGGAAGTGTTGTTTTCTGATCTCTCTCTACCTGGATTTCAAACTGTTTTTAATGTCGCGCCGGAATATTCAACAGGAACTGCTCTTTTCTTTCGAGAGGGCATTCCTATTACTGACATTGAATTCCTTGACTCTGGCCGTGGGATTGGTTGTCGTCTTTTTGATCTCCGCCTCGTTGTTTTGTATGCCCCCTCTGGTTCGAGTCACACTGTGGCTCGATCGCGCTTTTATAAAGAAGAGCTTATTTATCTTTTGCGCCAGCGTCCTCGGAGTCTCCTGCTCGGAGGCGATTTTAATTGTGTTTTACGCCCTGCAGACCAGTCCCCCAATTTTAATTATTGCCGTGATTTACATGACTTAGTTCGTACGATGCATCTGCGTGATGTTTGGGAACACAAATATCCAACCCTGGTGAAATATACGTTTTTTACCGCGTCCTCATGCAGTAGACTCGACAGATTCTATTTATCTGATTTTTTATGTGATAAAATTCTTTCTGTCGATGTTATTCCTACTAGTTTTTCTGACCATTGTGCTTTTACTGCAACTGTAAATCTTAGTCGCCAACCTGCAAAACTTTATCGTTCCCAGTGGATGTTAAATGTTTCCCACCTTGCCGAAAGTGCTATGGATGATGTTATAAGTGGCGTGTGGGAGCGATGTCTTCGCTCTGTCCCGCGATACCCCTCCTTGCTGGTTTGGTGGACTGCGTTTGCCAAGCCCAAGATTCGTCAGACTTTGATTTTCTACTGTGCTGCTAGGGCGCGTGATTTTAAGAACACGTATGAATATTACTACTCTGTCCTGCGTGAACTATATGACGCGGCGGGTACCTCTCCACTGCGGATCCATGATGTTCGTCGTATTAAAGCCAGGCTCTTGAGCCTTAAACGACGACAGATGGATGGTCTGCGAGTTAAGTCGAAACCTCACTCTCTTGTTGAAGGTGAACTGACATCCTTGTACCACCTGCTACGGCATCAGACTCGTCGTCGTCGCGCCTTCATCTCTTCTCTTACGGTGGATGATGGGCGACAGCTTATTGCACAGGAGGAAATGGTTCGTGCTCTTCATCAGTATTACACTAGTCTATATTCTGCCGATGATTCTTGTGAGCCTCTTTCGGATGATGTCCTTGGGGATCTAGCTGCGACGATCACGCCTGACGCGAACGGCGACTTTCTCCGGGAATTCCAGGTAGATGATGTTTTCGATTTTATTGCTCGCTCTCCGTCCGGTAAATCGCCGGGTCCAGACGGCCTGCCTAAAGAATTTTACCTCCGTTTTTGGCCTCTTTTGGGTGGCATTTTTACGCAGATTTTAAATGAGATTGTCAGGGGGATGGATGTGCCTGCTGATTTTAAAGTAGGGAAAATTGTTTTAATTCCGAAGTCCTCTGGTCGTTTATCTGCTGCCAATCTTCGTCCGCTCACATTGCTGAACTTTGACTACAAGACAGCTGCTAGAGCGCTCAATAGCCGATTATCTTCTCTGCTTCGGGGTGTGATTGGTGCACATCAATGTTGTTTTCATGATAGATCTATTCTAACACCAGTAGCCGAATATCGGGATGTTGTCTCGGTTGCGGCGGTTACAAACGTACATTGTGCCTTTGCCTTCCTTGATTTTTATAAGGCTTTTGATCACGTCAGTCATGTGTTTTTAGATCGTGTTTTAGGTACAATAGGTTTTAACGCTTCATCACGTGGTGTTCTTGGCAATTTGTATAGGGGAATAACAGCTCGGGTGTCAGTCAATGGGCAGCTGACGCCGCCCATTGCTATCCGCCGCGGGGTGCCTCAGGGTAGTCCGCTCTCTATGTCTTTATTCGTATTGTCCCTGGAACCGCTGCTTCGGACTATTGCTCTCAAGCTTCAGGGTATGTCCCTCTCTGGTGGGAAGCTCTCTGTTAAGGCATATGCGGATGATGTTGTTGTTCTCCTCCGTCAACGTGATGATATCCCGTTGTTGAAAGGGGCAGTTGATGCATACTGTCGTGTCTCTGGAGCGCGTCTCAATCAGGGTAAATGTAAGCTCCTTGATATTCGAGGATTTCGCGATGCTGATGTCCCTTGGGCCACTTTTGTCGATCGCCATACGTCCTTGGGGATTATCATTGATCGGTGTCCTCTAAAAATGGCGGCTCTCAATTGGAAATCTGTCACCGAGAAGATACAGGGGGCTCTGATGGTCCATGAGCAGCGCTCTGCTACCATTTTGCAAAAAGTCAGAATTTTAGACACCTACGTTCTATGTAAAGCTTATTATGTTGCTCAGCTGTTCCCACTCCCCATGATGGTGGCGAAAAGGTTGCGCCAATTGTCGAGCAGGTTTATATGGAAGGGCCATCTATTCAAGTTACGTTACGAGGTTATGACGAAACCGCGTATCTCCGGAGGCTTGGGCCTCTCTGACATTACTCGCAAGGCGTCTGCTTTGTACGTCCGCCGAACGACTCTTATTGTTACGCAAGAAGTGACTTCAATTACATCCAGGCTTTTTACTGTTGTGCGTCCGGCGAGCCTTGCTCCACCTGTCGATGTCGGACGCCTAAATTTTAAGTTGAAACACATTCGGGAATTTTACATTGCGGTGAGTTACCTCGGTGAAGTCTTCTTGCGGCGACCGGTGCCAACGACCAAGGGCTTGATTGCCCGCTGGGAGGGGCTGGCCGGTCCCAATCCCATAGAACTGGCGTCTCCATCCGTGTCCTGGAGGAACGTCTGGAAGAATGTTACTCTGCCGATCCACTCTATGGCCGTGGCGTCCACGTGGTATAGGGTAATAAATAATTTGGTTTCCACCAATGTACGACTGCACCGTATTGGTCTTTCTGACACGGACACCTGTACTCGGTGTGGTCTCCTGGATACCCTTGAACATCGGTTCACCTGCTGTGGGCACCTTGCTAATTGGCGTTGGCTCAGGAAACAACTTGCTTTTGTCACTAGGTCTGCTGAAGCCGCTTATACTATTGACATCATCGTCCGGCCCGATTCTTCCTTTTTTCCACGAACGAAGCTCAATACCGTCATGTGGTTGATTGGTCATTTCGTACATTTTGTCATCAGTTGTCAAGAAGAGGATGGACACCTAGCGTTTCGGCAGTACATGCTTACTGCTTACTGGCAGCGCTTGCGATTGCCAGGCCTCCGTGATGATTTTGCAAATATGCTTCGCCTGACATTTGAAAGAGAGGGTGTTGGCTAAGGTCAACTGTGAGAGCCATTTTCTTTTATACTGTTTCTGGATTTGCCGCCTTTATGTATGTTTCCTCTCTATACCAGGACTAAAGTTTTCGTGGACTTTTAGGGCGCCCAAAAAAAAAAAAAAAAAAAAAAAAGTTGGTAGAGCACTTGCCCACGGAAGGCAAAGGTCCCGAGTTCGAGTCTCGGTCGGGCACACAGTTTTAATCTGCCAGGAAGTTTCACCTTGAGGCGATACTTGTGTCTCTTTTGTTTTAAATACTGTCTGAATGTAATCAGTCCTCAGAATGGTATTAGAGACTCATCAGTACATAGTATTTCGGAAGAATCATAATATTTTTTAAAAACTTTTGTGCAGATCCTCGATGATGAACTGAACTTTTGAGAGACGATCTAAGGCATCAGATTTTGTTTTGTCTGCGAAATGCAACACTCACAATATAATTTCGAAACGATCTTTAATCATTTTCTTTTGTGAGAATGTTAGAATAAACAGTGGATTGTGGGACCAATATAAATGTATGATGGAAGTTTCACTAATCCCACCCCCAAAATCAGTACAAACAATGGCTTTATTTTATCCTCCTTTTTTGGTACCCATTATTTATTAAATGTATGGTACAAATTACTTTTTATAAAGGACACCATACGGAACATAAATTCGTAAATGCTCATGAATGATACAAATAAAAGTTATAGTCACATCACAAATATCCAAACACAAGTATGAAAATAAGTATAAATGAAGATAGAAGTATAGATATAACGACACAAAAGTCTCAGTCAATGTATAACAAAATACGATGCGCATCACAAATATATGTCCAGATTACTAACATAAAAAAAAAAAAAAAAAAAAGGGGTATGATTCCTGCTTTGGGTGCAGGAGGTCCCGGGTTCAAATCCCGGACGAGCCCTGCCATTTTGACCGTGCTGAAGAGTAGGTGGAACTCAGCCCCGGTTGCAGCTCCTCAATGAAGAGTAGACGCCTGTTATAGCACGTGGATATAACAAGAATGCGGCACCAGTAAAGTACGTAGGTGGAATTCGGTAGAAAAGCAGACGGTAATTTTGCATGCAACGGAAAACAAGGTTGTCTTTGCGGGATATGTGCACCGTGAGTGGAGATTCAGCTTAATTGTGCGACAGTCTACCCTCATCTTACTAGCGACGGCAACAACCAAGGGGTGGCATGTAAGATTGAGCGTGGCTAAGAGTTTCTCATTATTAGTTAGCATCACACTTTGACAGAGCTGTGACAAGGCGAGTAGGGTGAGCTCAGGAAAGCCAGTAGCAAGCGCACTTGAAGTAGCCCAGAAGAACCGGATTATAAATTTTGCCAGCCATAATGGAGCTAGGGGCGTTCTCAGTTACCAAATACCGGTGCAATAAGAGAGCAACAGTATTTGACCGTAAAATGACGCCCTATCCGTCTAGCATACGACATTGCTTGTCTCTGCATACGCGGACGTGAGGTCATCTCGGAAATGAAATCCGAAATATAGATTAAAATTGTTGTGTTCCCGCCCGGGATCGAACCGGGGACCTTCTGCGTGTAAAGCAGACGTGATAACCGCTACACCACGGAAACGACGGTTCTTTTCATGTTCCACCCGGAGACTCGTAATAGCAACAGTTTGTCTTCTGTGTTAGCAAGGGCATCGGCTACGAGCTCCCTCCGATTCGTGAAGTTCCTGTAGTAAAAGACGTCGATGGAAACAATCCAACCGCGACAGACAGGGAGAACGCTGGCTGAGCTGCAGCCCTACATGGTGAGACCATCAAAGGTGGCGTCATTCACATGCAGTGCGTTTTCGGAACGAATAGGCTCGTTGGTCTAGGGGCGGAGTTGCACCGCAAAATGGCGTCGAGCGGTGTTGTGGAAGAGCACATGGGTGAAAAATCAAAACAGATGCAGTCCATAGTTTCAAAAATTGAAGGTTCGGTGTTGGATTCATTTTCAAAACTAACGTCAAGTGTTGAGAAACAAAGAATATCTGGTGCTGTTTACATTTTAAATTATCTGCATCTTAAAGAATCAGAATTCGAGAAGGAAGGAATCTGTTTGGAGACCTCGTACACATTGAATCGGCTCGTTCGTGGACTGGCTTCGCCCAGACTTGACAGTCGAGCTGGCTTCTTTTCCACATTAGTGGGTCTGTTGTCATCATTTAGTTCAATAAAGATTGATGATGTTTTCGCAGCCATTGATAAAGAACTGCAGTCAACAGGCAGCAAAACGAAAGGCGAGACTGGTGAAATATACAGTGGACGTGTTCTTGCATATGGCTCATTTATTGAATCTGGTTTATTTCTGAAAGGAACTGCCGAGCAACAAAAAGAAATAGTGAAGAACTTATTGGATGCTGGATCGAAAAAGAGTTATTTGCCACTTGCAGCAGCCTCCTTTATCATCAAAATTTTGAGTAGTATTGATGACACCTTATTTCACAATGTATTGTGGCCAGTCTTAAAGGATGAGGTTGGCAAACCATGGGAAAATCAGTCTATGGAAACACTGTATATTCTGCTCTTAGCAAGCAGGCAGTATCCATCAGTGGTTAAAAAGAAATTTATGATGAAACATCTTGGCACACCAGGACTTATTGTTGAAGACTCGCTGAAAGCCTGTGGCAAACTGCTTATGGAATCACCAGTTCATACTGCAGACCAGCATCCTGTGTATGAAGAATTTTGCCGGCAGTTGACAGAATCGGAGCATTTAATATTATTTTGGGAGACTGGAATCGATGCACAGTTATCCAAACCAACTAACAAAAGGATGACACTAGCTGTGGACATGCTGATATACATTTTGAAGCATTTAAAGGACACCACTTTGATACCACAATTACTTACTTCCAATTTTATGATGTCAGTCGTAAAATCTTTCAGTGGGAAGAAAACAGAGAATCTGTTGTTGGAGAAAATGCAGCATTTCCTGGATATAATGATAAAATTACTTGAAGGTGCCTCTGATAAGTGTCGTATTGCAGTTATTAAGAAAATACTGTTTTATCCTGGTGATCTATTTTTTGAAAAGCATTCAGGTACTAAGACTGTACAGTTGATTTCAAAACAATTAAATACTGAAGGGGTAAAGAAACTTGCCAAAATGTATCGCCACATTTTGAATGGATCATCAAGCCGGAAAACTGGACCAAATGAAGCTGATCAACAATCGTGGACGGGTTGGGAACGTCTTTATGCTGCACAGCTAATGACCAGACTAATGGGTCATCAAGCCGTTCAAGAAGAGATGGACTGGAAGGTGAAACAGCTACAGTTTTTTATTAATATAGGATTATTCCACAAGTCTTCATCTGAAAATGAAATTGCTATAAGGACACCCTTGGCAGCTGGTGTGAAGGGGTGTTTCTTCCGAGCTCTTGATCAGCGCATGCCAAAACTTGATGACCTCCGGACTCTGTTGAGCCGTGTTACGCATTACATCAATGCACAAATGTTTGACAATGAAGTACCTGCAGTGCTGAGGCAGCCACTTTCAGACAAGTCATTACAAGCATGGAAGGAGATGATAAATGTAGTGCAGGAACTTGAACAAAAAGTGGGAGATGGCAGTGACACCAGCAAAGAACAAAAAGCATCGGTGATCCCAGTTTTCCATACAATGTTCCTTCACATGGGATTACAACTTTTTGCAGATCCGTCTATGGCAGAGGAGGCACTGCAGGAACTCCACAGCTGTTTGGCACATGTATCAAGTGGCACTCATAAATCACGAAGGCTACGAGAATCACAGATGGAAAATGGGGAACCACATTGGGTGGAAGTGGCAGTTGACTTGCTGCTTTCTTTGTTATCTCATAATTCTCACCTCTTACGCAGTCTTGCTGGCTGTGTGTTCCCACATCTTTGTATGCATCTTACACCTACAGCACTTCATCAGATATTAGATGTTTTGAATCCAAATGCTGAAGAGAATCCACTGACTGGACGTAAAGATTATAGTGACAGTGAAGACAGTAGTGAGAATGAAGGAGACGATGAGAGTGAAGATAGTAACAGCAGTGCCAAAAATAATACCAATAAACAGAGAAAAAATAAAAAAATGACCACAAGTAGCTCTGTAATGCCAAATGAAGCCCATTCTGGTGCAGATGCAAATGAAAATTCCAACAGCGAATCTGACAGTGATTCTGAGGGTACATTTTTGGATGAAGAAATGGATGAAGAGGATATGAAAGTTAATGATAAAGTACGCATGGCTGTACAACAGGCACTGGGTTCTTCAGCACCTCTAACTGACACGGAGTCAGTTGACTTGGATGAAATGGATGAAGAAGAAGGCAAGCGTTTGGATGCTGCCTTATCACAGGCATTCAGTTTGTTGAAACAAAACAAAAAAGCCAAAGAGAGCAAAAAGCAGTCCCGTGACGAACGTGCGTTGACCCATTTTCGTATTCGTGTTATTGATTTGCTGGAAGTATACCTTGCCACTGAACCTGATATGGCCCTGTGTGTGGACATGCTTTTACCGTTGTTTGAGTTACTGGAGTTCTGTATTCGTGATGTACATCAAAAACCTCTGGAAATGCGTATTGGGAGCTGTTTGAGAAAGCTCTCAAATGTGAAGAAGTTTTCTACTGTGTCCGATGTAAACCAGAAACTGTTGGCAGAAATATTAACAAAACTGCTGGACAAAGGAGAAAGAAAAGCAGCCGTTTACATTGATATGAGCCCAAAAATTACTGTGTGTTGCATTTTCCTTTTGAGGTGTTCAGAGTACCTGAAGAATGCTTCCAGTGAAAGCTCCTCAAAAAAGAAAAATAAATTACAGAGTGGTTCACAGGAAATAGTTGATATTTACAGAACAGCTCTAGAAAAATTTTTCAATAAAAGGGACTGTTTGCTGCAAGTTAACTTATTTGATACGGCCTTGAAAATATTATGGGAAGGGAACTGGACATTGGTACCATTTCTTGTGTCTGCTGCATTCAGTCCTGAAGTGCGTCCTTTTAGGAGGAATCAAGCAATAGACCTGTTGATGGCATTTTACAAAAATCACAGGCTTCTTTCAGCAGCCAGTGAACACCAAATGAAAATACTAGCAGAAATAGAAAAATCTATATCAGAAAACACTATTAAGATGTTAATACAGCTCGCAAAATCATCATCACTGATAAATGCGGCAGGGGATGCCAAAGATGCCTTAACAGCTCAGGGAGTGAAACAAAAATTTGTGTGTGAATTGCTGAAATTATTGCTGTTGATCAGACACACGCATGAAAGGTGCAAAGTCAAGAATAGTGTTGATTGGCAGGCAGTTGCCTCAGCTCTCACATTGTACAAGGAGGCTGCAGAAATGTCTACAAATACAAAAGCCGCATTCAACAAATTATGCCATGTTTTGAATATCAGTGCGAAAAAAGCTACTAAACAGAAAGAAGAAAAGCCAAATGGAGTTTTTGTGGATAAAATCAAGGAGGAAGTTGAAAAGCATACACAAGAACTTGATTACGTAAACAAAGATGATGTTGATGAACCCTCAGAAAATGACAGTAATCAAGGAGGAAGCAGTGAAGATGATGAAGCTGGAAGTGCTGTGAAACTGTCAAAAAAGAAAGAAAAGAAGAAAAGGAAACATTCAAAAAATAAAGCATTAATGAAAAAGGAGTCAAAGCAGTTACGTTTAAATGCAGTGTCAGAAGGGATGGACAATGTTACATTTTCTGGCATTGACATTGCAGAAATTAAAACTGACGACGACGAAGCGAAGAACATTTTAGTGAAGGGCAGTTACAAGATCATCCAAAATGGGCATGTGGATGGCATGGATTCTTCACTAGATAATGTTGAGCTAAGCATAAAGAAACGAAAACACAAAGAAAAGAGTGTAAGTGAATCTGTGAACAGAAAAAAGAAGAAAATTGATGTGACTGAATTGTGAATATATACTCCTAATGAATAACAGAAGGTGTAATAAATGACTAAAAAACATAGTGTGGCATTCACAAAGACCGTATCAATCGCCAATTTCCATTCCATACTTTCCCGATTCTGTAAACTTAGTTCAAATCTCATTCTGGAATAACAGACTGATGGTTTTAATTGCTGGTTATCTGAGGACATCATAAATTGTTTTAGTGCAACTATTTGTCGTTATTACTACATCAGTAATTTTCATGATTTGTTCTCACATTTTGAGGAAGTTGGAATTAGAGGGGAAATGCTGAATAGTCATTCAGCGTGTATGGAGAAATTGCCATACCTAAAGAAATTCTTGTTATTTGTTTCAGCAATGTTTACTGTTGTATGTGGTTGTTACTGTTTGAAAAGCAGCAGTATGTGATATTGTACATTTTTGTATGTATGTGAGATAAGTATTTTTGTTGATATACTGTTTCCAGTAGCTGTTAATAACTGTATACATATGATGACTGAAATACATGCATTGAATTTTTTTTAAAAAAAAAAAAAAAAAAAAAAAAGGGGTATGATTCCTGCTTCGGGTGCAGGAGGTCCCGGGTTCAAATCCCGGACGAGCCCTTGCGTTTTGTACAACGGTGCGGTAACAAATCGCATGGCGGCGGCTGTTTCGCGCATTTCCAGGCCTCCAAGTCAGCGCTAAAATCCGACAACCAGTTCTGAAACCGTTTCATGTTTCATTTGAGCCATGTGCACCCTGCTGATGGAACGTTTGAAGTTGATTTAAATGGTCACAGTAGAGATCGTAGCAAGTGTCTTGCTGAGTGCGACGAAAACGGGTTTCCGCCCGCAATCGAGCCGGGGACCTTCTGCGTGTTAGGCACGGCGCCTGGGCTCGGCGGCAGCTGCTGCTCTTTCCTTCCTTACGAGATACCGTCGATTCGCGCAGTCGTTATTGCAAAAGATGTCACCAAAGGCAATCGCTTCGTTAGCGGCACGGTGCCTGGGCTCGGCGGCAGCTCTACATGGAGGCACCAGCAGCCCAGCCAGGCCGCCGCCGGCACCGGTGCGCCACAGCCCAAGGAGTCGGCGGCCGCCCTGCAATGCCCCTGTCGTTGCATATTCCACCCGCCTCATATCCTCCCCATGTCTGACTCACTACCCCAAATGACACTGCAGTGGACGTGCTTATTACTATCGCTTTTGGAAGAACCAAGGCGCAGTATTCTAGTGTCGAACCGGTACTGCAAATTGGGATTAAGCAAAAATTTATTGTGTGGTCGAGCGACAGCTTCGGCTCGCTCTTCCTACATGATCGCTTCTTGTGCGGAATAATTCCTAGCTCGCCGATGGCTTCAGAGTTGGTCTTCTCGAAGTTTTGCTTTCGCACTGCATTCCGCAATCTTTTCGTTATGAGTTGTGTGCTTCGGTTTCCCGACTTTCTTGTGTTTAGTGCGTTTGGCTTCTCTTAACCCTTAGCCACCGCTTGCCGAAATTTCCACACTATCATCTGTCGATCTGCAGAGCTCGATGAAGGCATCGCGGCCGTTCCTGAGCTCGTGGAACGGTCGAATCTGTAGTTGTTTCCAGATCTCTCCCACACAACGGCCTCCCAGAAGCTTGGATTACAGAAGTACGCCACTACTCCCAGCCGGAGATTCACGATTGAAAGCAGAATGACATGAGCTACACGCAGCTCCGATTTTTTTTTTTGTGTCTGACCTACTTTGAAAGACTTTGTAGTCGATTTACTTACTACTATCGCTGTTGGAAACCAGGTGATAACCGCACAGTATTCTAGAGACGATGAGGTAATGAAAATTTAGAATAAGTAAAACAGTATCAAAAGAAGTTGTGTGGTGGAGCAGCACATGCAATTCACGCTTCCTAGATATTCGTTACTGCATAGAATAATTCTTTTGTCTGCGGCGTCTTCAGTATCCGTCTTCTGGAAATTTTGCTTGCAGTATATTGTGCAATCTTTTCGTTATGAGTTGGTGCTTGGTTTCCCGATGTTCTTTTGTTTAGTGCATTCG